>NC_084502.1:19479798-19612298 GCF_024500385.1 Phyllopteryx taeniolatus | reverse complement strand
TGTTTTGTGATGCCTTTCATACTGAATTACAATATTGGAATTGCCTACAGTCCCAAGCTTCATATCTTCAGACTTGAGAGATTGCCAGATTCTCTTAACCAAGTAAATACAATTATCTTACTGTATAGGTCTCTGTATCAGTATCTTATCCATCCAACCTACTTTACACCTGAGGAGGGAGTTGGAGCATCACGGGAGTTCAGATCCAATACCATGGACACTGGTTTCTCATGCACCCCAAACAACTTTATGGTAATTTGCACAATCTAATGATATCCAATACTACAGCTGTATTGATCACATTTTATTGTCAGAGTCACTTGATTTTGAGTATCTGACTATAAAGAGTCCCAGTCCAATACCTCTGCAATGCATTAAGAAGTGCCTTGCTCAAGGACAAATGAACAGTAATCTAAAAGCAGACAAGCATCACTCCTACAACTAGTAGCCATTTCTAGATTTTTGTGCACCATGGGACAAGAAATATTACTGCCCGGTTTCAAACTTGCAATTGAGCTACTCCCACCCAAATATCCACTAAAACAGTGAAATGCTGGTCTTCGGAAAACGGTTTGTTATATGATCACACTGTGCCAAACCCAAACAACAGTTACAACAGTTGTTGTGTACGTACTCTTTGAGGTGTTTCGAAGGCTGCTTAAACTGCATGATTCAAGGGACAAAATTAAAACATTTTTGCTTGTAATTGACACAATTTGTATAGGCATGTGCGGTGTAAAGATGTTACCTTATTCAGCTACATGTGATGGAGGAATAGCAACAGACAAGTCATAATAATATAGCCACAACCATCACAATATTCACCATAGTGTAAAATGTATACTCTCTGCTCAGTTATCTTTCTAAAGCAAATTTTAGGATACAGCACTTGTAATGGATCACATTACAATGTGCAATTGGTCATCATGTTGTGGCTGGTTGGTATATTTTGGATTCAAGTGGTACTTTATGTTGCATTTTTGCATCCTGTCTCTGCTAGGTCAAGTGTTCTTCAAAAGGAGATGAAGGCAAGAGATGCAGAGCCACATTGCAGGAACTACTAATTTAATTAGAGCCCACTCCTTAGGAACTGTTCCATTTCAGTCCGTTATCTAGTTTGATATCAATAAGTGTCACTGTCAGCTTTGGGCATTATCAATAGGTTGCCTCAAATGTGGTGTTATGTTATACTTGCATATGCATTCATTTACAAGCCGAATAATTGTTTGTTGTTTTGGAAAGGCTGGTTGAAGATCAGAGAAAGCGCACATGAAGAAATTAATTGTTTTCTCCTTTCAGAAATGTGACGAGGCAGTAAAACGGCAAGTTGCAACACCACACAAAACAAAAAATAGTAACCCAGTATACGCAGCAACTATGACAACATGTCAATAAACAAAGGCCTTCATCACTTATCATTACTGTAATAATAACAAAAGAAATATATACATTTCATGAAAAGATAACCTCATTCATTCACAGTTCATCACAAGATCAGGAAAAGAAAGCCTCACAGTGTCAGACCCACACGCCCAAACATGAAGGCTAAGTAGCCTCTATATTGAAGGAAAGAAACAAGACTCTCACACACAGATTCTTTTTACAAAGGCAAAAATGGCATAAAATACAATCTTTGTTCACTGTGTAATCCCTTGACACAGAAAACATTGTCAGCATCATCACACGGGTCCAACACAAATTAACATAGCAGCTCCACAGTCCATGTAAATACTAAGGAATCCTAGTACCGTACTGTATACTAAAGAAATTCTAACAACAAGAAATACTTTTACAACATACATATAACTCAGTCAATCAGTCAAAGTGTTCCGTTTGCCTCCTTGCACAAGAAAACACTCACCTTTATCAATGTGTTTTAATGAGATCGGATCAATTGTGGCACAAGATAGTGGCTCATCCATCAGAGACAGATCAATCTAAACTGACCTGACTGACTGCCAGCATTTAGTGAATTTTTTCCACGGAACAGAATTGGCATGGAAATGTGAATGATGCGCATTTCAATTTGAAGAATAAGAATGATTACTTTGATTTTCATTGTACATTCATTAAACCGAGTGATTGTCCCATCATTACGCCTGCACAATATGGTGAAATCCAATAGAATTATGCTTTTAACAAGAATAACAATGCTAACTATTGATTGCATATCAGGTATTATTTTAATTTATATTACTAAGATTGGAGTTTGCAATGGAGCAGAAATGCACTGCATCTCGAGAGCTGCTTCTAATATTGTAGTTACCTCATTTAAAATACACTAGATTATGTCTCTAATATTAGTATTACCTATTGATGATCCTCAGGGCTTCATCAGCACAACTGATGAAGCCTGCTTGGATGAGAGGTGAAACGTCTTCTAAGACAAACAGAACAGTCCAGTTGCGATCGATTCAATGCCCTGAGAATGAAATGACCTGGATGAATGGGAATATTCAAAGGCAGCTTTTGATGATTTGGTTCAGTTCTACACTGCCGAGTACAAGCACAATAATAAACATCATGCTAAATGAATACCTCTCTGAGGAGTTTAGCTACTCCTCTTGTATTAGCTCTCACTAAATTTTGATGGTGTCAAGTGAATGAAGAGGTGAATGTAAAGGCAAGCTCAGAGAACACAATGACCGAAAGTTTTCTATCATTTTCCATCCTTTTATTTTATGTGACATATGTACTTTTGGCCCGATGAGGAAAATATCAAGCCTGAGTGTGTGAAAAGCAGGCAAACAGAAGCTGGGGCCACTCATCCGTTGCAAGAATGAATGGCCATCATTAGCATGAAGCTCCCCAACAGCACCCTGCAATGCAGCGACACACACAATGGCGAGTGCCATGCTTCCCCCTGCCGTTCCCTCAGAGAAGCCCTTTTGTTTGGGCAGCATCTGGACGTGACCTCCATGCATTTGAATCTGCTAAGCCCCCCCCCCCCCCCCCCCCCCATCCAGTCAATTCCCTCTCAGCTAGCTCCACTTCTCTTTCGTCTCCAATTCCTAACCTTCTCTCAAAAACTCGACAGCTTCCCCTGCCTCCACTCTCCTACACCACGTCTGTTCGTCACACACATATACCCCCTCTTCTTTGAGTGGAGGAACCATGCCTTGCTTACTGAAAAGACGCTCTGTGTACTTGTGGGCCTCGTACAAAGCCCGCAGGGTGAATTTGAAAACCAAGGAGGTAAATGCACCAGGGCTACTGGCCATCTGTCCCCTTGGGTTGGCCATGCCTGCCCCAAGTGTGCCTGCCCCCCTCTTTCCCTCATATGAATCCCACCCATGCCCCCCACCTTTCCTGATTCCCTTAGCCTATATGCACAGCATCCACCACAAACACAAACAGTCTCCGCCATGCATACATCTCAGACTTCGGCATACAGATGGTGGATGGCGAGTGTAGGGAACGCGAGAATGAGGTACTGCCACTTGCCTGCGTACAGACAGGATGTAAGTCAAGATGTAATCCGTTTCTTTGTAGGGACGGCAAACAGAAAAAAACTGACTCCGACGTTCATTTCCCTGAGATCGGCAGTGGAGTGGAAAACAAGGAAGCGAAGAATTGAAGGACAGAGAGAAGGGGGGATATACAGAGGGAGCAAGAAGGAGAGAGGGAGAATGAGATAGAGGATGGAAGGAGACTGTGGTAACAGCTAGAGTGTGAAAGAAGAAGGCAGGAGCCACCACCAAGCCACAGGGACGCTGCCACTCAGGAGCGGGACTAAAAGTCGAAGAGAGGACTGATGAGAGAGAGAGCGAGAGAGAGAGAGAGAGAGAGAGAGTCTTGCACTGAGAAGGGGAGAGATATCAGATGGGGGAGGGAGGAGGATTGGCTGGCTCCGTATAGGCTCAAACGGTGGAATAACGCGGAGCTAAACCCTCATTCTCGAGCAGCAGCTGTAGACGTGAGCAAGAAATGAATCCCGTGAGACAGTGACTTCTCTATCAATTGTGACATTTGCAGCACATGATAACAATGGCCATCTGCTGTAGTAGGAGGTATATGAGCGAGAAGGTCGGTGTCTGTGTGTGGGGGCACCTCATGTGCCCTTGCATATAAATACACATGCCACAAAATAATGTAGAAAAAGAAAAGAAAAGGACGTCACCTCGGCCAGTGGTCGAGGGAAAGGCACCTGTTCAAGTCAAACGGGGGGAGGCAGTCAGTCGGGGGAGGAGGGGCAGCACATGTGCTCAAAAGAGGGGGAACAGACAAGGGTGTGGAGATAAAGGAAAGTGAGGGCTTGAGAAGTGTGGCCTTTATTTGACTGCATTTGTCATTCCACCTCAACATGCGCTGGAAATATTTGCATGTGTGAGAAAGTCAGAGAGAAAACCAACATCGGCTGAGATAGCAGGCCATCAAGAGAGCGGGAGAGGGAGTGACAGAAAGAAAGAATGGACAGGAGGGGGGACATTATAAGCAGCACAAACAATACAGTGGAACCTCCAAATTCAAACACTCCTAAAGCCATGCATTCCAGGAAATGGCCCCAATTTGGGGGAAAATATAACCCCTCTAAAAGTTTACTTTAAAGTCGACAAAAAGACCCCAATTTGGAACACTGACTGCAAAACCAAACCTGTCTTGAACATTAATTTGAAACATGGTCTGCCTTGAAACCCGAATTTGGAACCTAACCCATTGAAATCCTATTTTGAAATTCTAATCCTTTCATTCACATTGAGTAGTAAGACTGTATTTCAGTGCCTGGACAATGTTGGTTACAGTTTTCCTCAGGCACTTTGGTACATTTCTCAAAACATACTACATTTCCATAATGGTAAGTGCATTTCTCAAAACAAATTGTACAATGACCAAAACACTATGGATTACTTGCAAAAGCCAGTCTCTTGATCAAAATCCTTAGTTCATCTCTCGAAAGCTAGCCACACTTTCCTATTCACTGTTACTGTTCATTTTTCCTGCCATATATGAATTATTGTGTGGAAATATGGGGCAACACTTATAAAACCAACACTCAGCCAATCCTTATGCTACGAAAAAACGTAATGAGAACTTTTAATCGAGCTGGCGACATGGAACCAACCAATCCACTAAATATCAACTTAAATACACTCAACCTTTGCAACATAGTTGAATTCAAAACAACCAGCTAATGTTCAATACACAAACTAGAGACAGTTGCTACAATATCAGGGGAACAGGTATATTTAAAACAATCTAAGACAAGAACAAACAGAGATGTGTCTTCATGAGAGGATTTAACTTGTGGGATGACTTTGACCGGGGTCGGGAACATTTTTAAGAGAGCCATGAAAGCCACATATTTTAAAATGTATTTCCATGAAAGCCATATAATATTTTTTTAACACTGAATACAACCAAACGTGTGAATTTTTTAACAAGACCAACAATTTTAGAATAAGTCTCTGAATTTATTATTTTTAATAACGTTGTTACACTGATGCGAATCAATAATAAATACAACATTTCTTACCATTAATGTGACTTCTGGTGCTGCATGGTTTTGCTGATGGTTTTGTAGTCTGGATGATGTGTGGCGAGGTTAAATTTCATCCAGGTGTTGAGGCTTCCATCCATTAAATGTAATCGTTGATTGGTCTTGATTTTTTTTAGACGTGAGAACGACTGCTTACATGCATATATAGCGCCAAAAAAAATTAATATAGCAATACTCACACACTGTCGTTTGGCATGTGACAGGAAGGGTGTTCCAAATTTTGACAATGAGTTGGTCAGCAGGTTGAAGTCTTCATTTACTTTGTTTGTGTTTGCTAACCAGCTCTGCTTGCTGTTGTACAAGTCAATGTAGAATGGAGTGAAAAGTTAAAGTTAAAAAAGTTATTTTTATTTTCATGAAGAAGTGATACAAATCTTCTGCATTTCCCCAAAATATAGCACACGGAGCAGTATCAATACACACCGAAATAAGTTCATCCATCTGTATTATTTTTATTTTTTTTTATTTTTGTTAAACTCAATTTAAGCCTTGTATAAATCATCCCCGCTTGTTAACCCCTTTCATTAGCAAAACAGCAAGACTTTCCTCACACAGTGCGTCACTGGCGGGATACCTTGCAATCATGCTGAACTGCGATAAATGGATTACGTCTGTCGACTCATCCAAAGCGGAGTATGGCGCTGCATTTATGTCCTTTACTTGTTTCCTCCACTTGATTTTACATCATGATGGTACAATCATGAACAGTTTTTATTTGTTTGATTTTCCTAACTTTATCCGAAAAGTCGTCAAAGGTTCAATGGCCACATCATCTATGAATGGCTTTCCTTTCTTCACTATTGCTAACAGCAAAGCTCGATTTCCTGTCACCTTGTTGGGTCCATACATGGAGTTGCTGCTGAATAACTTGCACTCTGCACAGTAGCACTTGGCATGCCTCCTTCCTGCTGTCCCCTGCTGGATATTTCGATGCACATGTAGCTGCTTTATCTTTGACCGTTTCATCGATGACATTTTATCAGTGCCTATTAGACACACCATAGAACCTGCTCTCTGTGCAAAGGCGAATTCCTATGTCCATTTGCGCTGAAATCTACAGTACTCTTCATCTTTATCTCTTTTACCATCTTCTTCGTCATAAGCTACCTATTTGATTAAAAGGAGGGAAGTTTACTTCTTGACCTCACAACAACCTGGGTAGGCTACCGCATTATCCTAAAAAAATAGTCTGACCTTGTACCCAGAAGGACAGCTGACATTGGCTCCAGCCACCCGCATTGCAGTAGTAAATGGATGGATGGATTAAAATGCATGAGGATGTTTGATATGTTAAAAGTTATTTTTAACACTGTGGTTTCTGTAATGTTTAAAATGTCAGCGGAATTATTCATTATTTTTTGTGTTAAGAATTGTCGGCAAAGATTTATCTGCGAGCCTGATGCAGTCTTCAAAGGCGCCATATGTGGCTCACGAGCCAGAGGTTCCTATATTATTAGTATTATATATAAAATATAATATATATAATATATAGATTTTTGGGATAAATAACCTTGTTCCATTTAACGCAATCTATTTTATTTTTATACATTTATATTTGGTACCTCAGTAAACGTCTGCGATACGTTTTGAATTTACAGTAAAAGTACTTATTTCTCAAAAAATGAGTAGATACTTCTCTGCCCTTCTCCATTTCATGAGCAGAAAATAGCTAATGTTAGCCATGCTAGTTAGCCATGCTAGTTACTTAGTTATCTATTATTTCATCACTTGTAGACATGCTAACTGTTGTTGCTGGTTGCAAGTGTCCATTTCAAGGCAGCTTTATATTAATATCTTAACAGTACCTTGAATTTGTTGACAAATGAAGGGTGCCGCTCTTGTGACTGTTATATCCTATTGGAAGTATTGACTCCTCGAACAGCCACTCTTCGTAAGCACATATTGCATATCCTTCCTGTACCAAGCAACGGTTCCCATAAAATTCCCAAAAGAGCAGACTTCTTCGACAAGTGGACGAGTCATGGGGCTCACTGACTGCTTGCAACAACAGCAGGGGAGAGCGAGAGGTTGTGTCACTTTGTCTGCAAAAATGACTCAAAAAAAACAAAACAAAGCAAAGAAAACAAATAGCTCACACCGCTGATGGAAAGTTTTAAAAAAAACATGGTATTCCTTGAAATCAGTAAGTGGCCCATGCCAAGTTAAGAATGAAAGTTGATAATGTTCACGTTTGATTGACGCAATCAGAGTGGTATTAAATGAACATTGATTATCATGGCTGTATTTTCCAGAAGTGTAGAACAACACTGTGTCCTAATCAGAGCCATTTCAGTATTTTGGATACCTCGTTTAGAGGGAATCACGATGTGTATCAAAAAAAGTCAGCCATGAGTTGTCCTGCCACAACTCTCACCTCTCTTGTGCACTGAACGAAACCGATGTTGCATGATTTTCTTTCCCGTAGTTCGTAGTAATAGCGTTTGTGACACTGGTCCTGGAGCTTTTCTGACACAACCCTAGTTGAGATAGATTGTATTTTATTCTAATTTCCAATGTAACCATTTGTTTGTTGTGAGCAACAAGAAAATCTAATCTGCCATTAGTTTTTTCCAAATGTGGGTATGCATTGCTAATTTCTCATACTAAATGACAATAATACAATGAAGAATAGTATAGATACCAATGCAAATCACAATTTATTAATATTAGTATTTGCCTTTTGAGTTCAATTTGAATGTTCTTTGTGCCACAGAGGCCTTTTCATCATCCTCGATCTTTGTAAGAGCCCGGCATGTTCACCACATAATCAGGCAGGAATCTATTTTCAATAAATCGGAACATCATAATCCTCAGCATGGCAAAAGAGGAGGATTTGACGGTCACATGGCAGACCAAGAGAAAGAGAGAGCAGGAGAGCGAGAGAATTAGAGAGAGCGAAAGAGACAGAGACCGACAGAGAGAGAGAGAAAGAAAGAGAGAGACTGAGAGAGAATCAGAGGGCCAGAGAAAGTGTAGAAGGACAGAATGTGAACTCCAGCCAGAATTTACAGAATTTAGAATTTACATGTACCTTAACATACTGTACATATTCAAACACACACACACACACATCTAAACTTCAATCAAAAAATAGAAAACAAGAGGAAAGTGGCGTTGAGATAATACTTGACTGATAAAATCATGCCCATGAACTCCATACACAATTACCCCCAGACAGTCACACCATATTACTGATTGCGCCACTGTGCTTCTCTATTGACACACTTAAGACACTTTAAGCCTGGAGCCTGGTGGTCATCTCAAATTAAAAAATAGGTTTTGCAACACAAACACTTTGAGTTTGACGTTTGACCCTGGAGGTAGCAGAGATGGTTCATAATGTTATACCATCCATGAAAGGAAAACAAGCTTGATTCTGGGGGAAACAAAACCACATGAGGAGGAATAATAGATGAGACAAACAAGATAGCAGCCTAAGAAAGTGGGTCGACGGGGTAAAGATAATGAAATGATTGGCAAAAATGATTGGCAGATGTTCTGGTTTCAGAATACCACATTACATCATCATGTTACGTCAATCAGGTGAAACAACATTTTACTATAGAGAACTTGCATTTGATACAAAAGAGCAAATGATAAACAACATTTTATGGACAGATGGAAATAAAATAGAACTTTTTGGCAAGCATGGAGGAGGATCCCTAATGGTGTGGGGCTGCTTTGCGAAATCTGGTACTGGAGGCTTTGACTGTATCACAGGTATCATGAAATCAGAAAATTAGCAGGATATTTTAGAGCGAAATATCTTACCCAGTGTAAGAAAATTTGGCTTGATGTGAAGTCCTCCATCAAGACAAAGACCCAAAGCACACTTCCAAAAGCACACAGGAATAGTCGAAATGTAAAAAAATTGACTGTTGACAGCAATGAATCCTGATCTCAATCCAAATGAAAATCTTTGGTGGGAGCTGAAATCTGTCATTGGGGAAAATAACCCTCCAAATGTTCAAGAGCTTGAACAAATTGCAAAGGAAGAGTGGGAGAAAATACCACCTGAGAAGTGCAAAAGCTTATAGATGGATATAAGAAACATTTGGAGGCTGTCATTGCTGCCAAAGAGTGTGCAACAAAATATTAAGGAAGGGTGCCAATATTGCTGCACATGCTGTTTTCTGTTTTGCGTTGTTTTTTCTTTGAAATTACAACTTCCAAGTTTTAAAAAAAACTTTGTTAAATTACTTTGGACCTACAGTTAAAAGATCCTGATGATATAAGTTTGGTATATTTCCATTTATTTCTGAAGATATTATACAGGTTATGCAAAAAGTGAATGAGTGCTAATAATGGTGAGCAGGACCGTATATAATGTTACTCACAAGGCACAGCATGGCGATACAGATTGGCCCGGATGGTCTTCTGCAGCTCATGGTCAGGGGAAGCCTTTTGGAACCTCAGACTCAGGTAGTGCTTCAGATCTTTGTTGAGCTTGTTACCTTGAAAAACCAGACACACACCATGTTAGTATAGCTCACACAGACAAACAACAAATTAATCACAGATTGAGTTTTACAGTATTGTATTCAGTTTATTTTTTCCGAAAGCATCTGACAAAGACTGGGTTATTGGGATACTTTTTTCTATTACAAAACAGTAATGACAATAGAGCGGCCAACAAACCCACTCGATAAAAAAACTGGGTTTTTCTAATAAAATGGCTGGATACTTTAAGTACACAGAGATGAATGCTTGTAGTAATTGATTAAAAGATTCTCTGTGTGGGTACTACTATACAAGAACCTCTCATTGGCTGGATTTACTAGGCCTTCTCTGTATCTATCCTATGACAGGTGACCATGATGCTGGCCAAGTCCGAATACGACGCAGCCACTCACAATGGAGCCAGATGGTCAGGGCTTGCTCTCACGCCAGGGTCTCATTTAGGACCATTTAATGATCTCTAAATTCATCATCCAAGTCTGGGGGAGCTGGCAAGCCCTTTTTGGAGGATGGTGCCATATCCTCATGTTGGCTTTCCATTGAAGGGAGAGATTTTCTTCTGGCTCTGTGCTTCTGGACAGCAGCTAAAATGAACGGGAAGTAATATACAGTAGCCAGGTACACTGAGCCATGAGCCAAAACGTTATATAGGCGGTAATAGGGGGAAATAACACAACCTTACAAAAATGTCCTCATGGCAAATAAATATGAATGGGAGTGTCTTATAAGACATACTAGACACAACTTTGAATGCAAATGGCCCATATGGAATAAGATTTTGAAGCTGTGATGTGTGATGCGATTAGTCCAAACACATTGACATCTCTTATGATAATAATATAATAATAATAACAGTAGGAAATTGTCGGAGATGGATTTGTCAAGATTTAATCCTGTGGGGCTATAAGTAGACATTCATCCTTCATCAGTTAGAGAGACCACCAAAACTAAAAGTCAGGGAGTAAATCAAATTGAAACCAGTGAGTGCGCAAAGACAGTTTAAAAAAAAAAAATGCACACACACAATGGAAAAACAAAAACATCAGTTGATCGTCGACATTGCTGTATTTTTCCGTTCTCGCTACACAAACACACACACATGCACGACTGTGTAGCTCACTGCAAGCAAAGCACAGTCAGGTAATTGTTACCTAGCAACCAGCCAGGGCTGACGGGCATCATTATGGTCTCTGCTTGGCAAGCAGCAGTAGATTGTAAAGAAACACACACACACTTAATATGCAAGTCTGTTTTTTCCAGTGTGTAGTGTTTTCCCTTGTCAAAGAAACAAGGTGTAATCAAAATGAACTATGATTATTTCACGTTTGTATCGTGCATTATGTCAATTTTGCTGGCTCACACATTTTCCCTGAGACAGGGACCTCTGTCAGGAACAACCATTTCCTGTAGGGATGCACAGCGAGTGTCACGCTCCATCAGTGAGAGAGTCATCAAATATTTAATATTTATGAGGATTAACGCCACGTGGATCACAGATTACACATGCACATGCACACATACAGAGACGAGTGGGCATGTGTGGAGTTTGTACCCCTCTTCGGGTCTCAGTGGATGTGAAACAAGCAGGCATCACAGTGCATGATGTTTGAATTTTTTTACCCCAGTGTAGCACGATATTTGGCAAACAACAGGGTAATGAATGTAAAAAGGAGCTACAGTAATGTACAGTGGATATAGTAATAGTCTACACCCCCATTCAAATGCCAGGTTTCTGTGATTTAAAAATGAGACCAAGATAAGTCATCCAAAATTAATGTCACTTACAACCTGAAGCACTGACTTGGAAAAAATATATATATTTTATCGATTGGAAGTAAACAATAAACTGAGATATTGCGGTTGCACAAGTCTGCACACACGCTTATAAATGGGAATGTGGCTGTGGTCAGAACTAACCAAACACATTCAAACTCATGTTAAATGGGAGTCAGCACACAACTGCCTCCATTCAAAGTGCCTCTGATTCACCCCAAATAAAGTTCAGCTTCTCTAGTGTTCCTGAGATATTTTGCTTTCTAGCGTAAGCCTGAAGCTTTTGTGCTAACATTGACTTCTACAGTGTTATGAACAGTTTATAATTATCTCAGATACTAATTTTTACTTCCCCTCGCTAAAGTATTACTGAATTTTTCAATTGAGTTGTACAGGTTACAGGACATAATGGCTGGAATACATCTAAAATGATTTATCTTGTTCTCCATCCATTTATCCATTTTCTCATGATTTTAAATTACAAAACCTTGGCATTTGACAAGGGGTGTGTATAAATATTGTATATCCACTGTATATTTTAACTTTGTTTGGTTCGTTTGGCTATATGGATTTGGATTGCAGGTTTTGCATTTGTCTAGCGTGTTTTTTCATTTGTCCTGTCACTTACTTTGGTAGAGAAGCCAAATATTTCTAGGCCTTAGTGAATAACAAATATTGTCTGATTAACGTGAAATGCAAGATCGAATGAATAAAATGGCTTCAATATTACTCTATATTGAGAGTGTTTATAAAAGGAGGAATGCCTGAGGCCAAAGCCCTATGCATACATAAAGTCCCAAGTGTTTTCTTTTTACTGATTCAGGCAGTGAATTGATTCACCTGTTTTGGGACTATTGTGTAGAATTATAATACAGCAGTGCATTGAGATACACATTTAATTTGTTTCCGTAACCACATTGGTAACTCCAAACACATGTATCTCAAAATCATTTTTTCCAATTGACATGAATAGAAATGCCAGCAATCCGCCCCATTACCAAAATGTTTTTTATTTTTTTTAATGAAGAAAAACTGTACTCCATGATATTGTACTTTATAAAAACATACAGTAATGACATAAATAAATAGAAATAAATATTTTTTGTCATACTGCATCAACTGAATGGCTATTGTGCTGCTTTTTCTGGTGTGCTTGGCATAGATATATTGTTCATTGAGACACCCTAACTCCTCTTAGCTCATCAGTACAGCACTAATATTAGTTATTCTTCGCAGAAGAAAAAGACAATAGGACTGTGAGTGCTGTTAAATTGTCTGTCTACAAGTGTTGCGGCACCATTTGTGTTTAATCCGTTGCTTAAAGGGTTATAGCACTCCAACATTTAATTGTTTATTGTTTTATTTCGATGGTATTTAATGCTAGCATTAAGATAGCTGACTGAAAGACTAAGCTTTGTGGTTGTATTAAATGTAATTGTAGGTGTAAGTCTTTGTTTTATGTTTCGTTTGACAGTAAACTTCAAGTGGGAGCGGCAAACAGCTTGAAGCCTCTTTTTTGAAGAATTGTTCACTAATTGCCAACGTGCTGCTTATTGTGAAGTGAGTTGAGTTCACTGTCAACATACAGCGCTTGTATCTTGAGCAAAATATTGTCCCTACGACGGCTTGTATTTAGAAATATTTGCAAGTTGAGTCATCTCAAGGCACTTACTGTACATATTTTTCACTTAATCACGAAGCTAAAACATCTTTAGTTGCAAAAGCAACCACTCAAAATCTCCATGATATCTAGTAGGAAATTCATGATGACGAGCGTTGTTTATGAGCTTGGGTAAACAATGATAAGAATGGAACGGCACCCATCAGGACAGATCGGAAACCCCCAAGACTCCAAAGAGATGCAAAGCTCCTTCCCTGGGAGCTGAGATGTTCATGAAGCTGGCAGCTAAAAGACTGTGTGACAGAGATTGTTTCTCCTCAGCTGAAAAGATGCGAGGCCGCTGTCCCCTCACAGATAGTGAACGAGAGAGAGATGGGTTTAACCCAAATAAGAGTGGATTATACCATCCTCCATGCCTCCAGTCAGCATTACATAACCTTAAATCTAGTTATGCATCCCTGTCTCATATTGGGACAGGGGATGGAGTGTGCCCATTCAAATATCTCATGAGATAGTGATTTCCACTTTCCACATTGCATTCCACTGAATGTGCTAACGCCGAACTAGCCCTTCTGAGAGATTAGTTGGCTTGTAAAATAGCACCACAGCTGAAGCATATAGGACGATAGCAGCTGCTCAACACACATAGCTTATAGTACTACGTCACATCTGCCATCATTATACAGTAAGTCACTGCTCCACACCTATGAATCATGCCGCTGGATATTAATAGGCTGGTAATCATTTACTTGGCATGCAACTGGGCGTGTGGTTTGATCATCCGGCAGATTCAAGAAACAACATGTAAAGGATGAGTTACGCACTGGTCCGTGCCAGCGTGCTTGATGTGTGTGAAGCTAAGCTCAGCTGCTCATTAGCATTCACCAGCCATCGTGCAACTCAACACTGCCCTCTGTGTCTCCCAGCCTCACTATCAAAGTCAGCTTCCTGCAGAGCCGTTACCACAGCAACCCAGAGCCAACCAGCAAAGAGGAGCTATGTGCAATTATTATAGGCTGCTGCCCCCCTGTGGCCTGTATTAATTTATTATACAAATTTCAAATGCACGGCGGACGACTGGTTAGAGCGTCTGCCTTACAGTTCTGAGGACCGGGGTTCAATCCCCCGGCCCCACCTGAGTGGAGTTTGCATGTTCTCCCCGTGCCTGCGTAGGTTTTCTCCGGGCACTCCGGTTTCCTCCCACATCCCAAAAACATGCATGGTAGGTTAATTGACGACTCTAAATTGCCCGTAGGTGTGAATGTGAGTGTGAATGGTTGTTTGTTTGTATGTGCCCTGCGATTGGCTGGGAACCAGTTCAGGGTTTACTCCGCCTCCTGCCCGATGTTAGCTGGGATAGGCTCCAGCACGCCCGCGACCCTAGTGAGGAGAAGCGGCTCGGAAAATGGATGGATGGATGGATGGAATTTCAAATGAGACTTCAATGATAGAATTAACATCACAGAACATGGAAACTGCACACAGGCGGGGCCGGGATTTGAACCCTGGTCTTCAGAACTGTGAGGCAGATGTGCCAACCAGTCGTCCACCGTGCCACCCAATCTAGTAGCCCTTCCCATTAATCAGTACACAAGGAATACCTCTCAGTTTGGTTGGTGAGTACAACATCACTCTCTCTCTCGCGTAATATTAGTAATCAGTTAAGAAAAATTAATTGGAAAACAAATTAAAATAAACTTTAATACAAAATAACTTTCTATGTGATTATTCGATAATCGATGGAATAATCAATAGAACAATTGCTTCTAAAAATATTAGCGTCACAACCGTATATAAAAAAATCTTTTTTGAGTTTTGCTCATGGAAAATGGGAGGGAAGTGTTTATATTCTTGTTTAGCGTACATACTGTACATACAGTATGCTTCTCTAATAAAAGTACAGCTGATATTTAGTAAGTTGTGAATTTCACATCTTGTTGGTTATTATCAACATTTTCATTAAGAAGGCTCCACTGTCTACATTTTTCTTAACACTTGCAGATGGTCCAATAGACCAGTTTTGATCCACATCGGTTTTGTTTAACAACATGCAAGGTTTAGCATAGTCATAATAGGACTAAAACTCCAAATAAACTTTGTTTTTTTTGGTGGGGGGGGTCATTTCCTCTAGTATTTCCCTTTGGCTGATTGAGACAAGGAAGTGGAAATGCTGGCTGCTTAAACAGTACATTCAATTGTTTCAGTAGCTTCCTGTAGGTCTCAGGACATCCTGCCAGTTTCCAGTTACTGAGGAGAGTTTTTAACTAAACATTATCCAACAAGACAGGGAGGGGCTGTCTGAAAGCGGTGAACATCCACACGGATGCAATTGACACAATTCATCCTATCCTTACACTCAATGATGGAGTTTACTGAGTGTTACAGGAGCTGCTATTGCAAGTAGTTACTCAGACATTTCCCTGGTTCATAGTGTCTGTAACAGCTCATATAGAAATAACGTTGTCATCAAACATGGAGCGTTTGTTCCTATGCTGTCAAATCCACTTCTTTTCCTTGTCTCACCTCAGCTGTAGCAGCCCAAAATTTGCAAAGTATTACGTGTCTTACCATTTCATGTTAAATCTGCAGTCTTATTTCTGCTTTCCGTGGGATGACAAGAGTGACGAGGGAGCAAAGAAGAAAAAATAACAATCACAGAAAGTTTAAAGCCAGCTGCTCTTCTCTAATTATAACCAACCACACCCAGGGCTGCTTTCATCTGGTTCAGATCCAAAGCTTGGATCAGTGGGCTTTCAGAATCATGTAGAAAAAGTCCCAAATGAGACCAGGAGACTAATATGTTTTCCCTGCTCAGTTTATATGCTTATTTTCATATCCACAAATGTGACTCAATAATGTTACACTATTACTACACCACCCTAGTTAGATTCACAGCAATCCAAGGACATCATTTTCAAATATAATTCTGTGGCATGGGGAACACAAACATCTGCCACCGAGGAAGTAGAAGTTCAAATATTGACGTGTGTTGCAGGTCTCATTAAAAATGGTCCAAACCCTAAAGGAAACTATTTTGGGAGGCATGAAAGAAGAAATTAAACCCCAAACTTCCAACTAGTAACTACCTACTGCATGGAGAATGGATAAGTCAACTGTTACAATTTGTATTTGTTGTTGACCAACTAGACCAGTGATTCTCAGTTGTATGCATACAACTAGTGATACACATACTCCCTCCAGCGGTATGTCAAAAAATGGTTGCCTAAGCATAGTTCAGTTGTTACTTTACTTTCAATTGGGTTTCAGTCAGGGCTCTGGCTGGGCCATTCAAAAACAGTCACGGAGTTGTTCTGAAGCCACTCCTGTATTTTAGCTGTGTGCTTAGGGTCATTGTCTTTTTTGAAGGTGAACCATTGGCCCAGTCTGAGGTTCTGAGCACTCTGGAGAAGGTTTTCGTCCAGGATATCCCTGTACTTGGTCGTATTCATCTTTTCTTCGATTGCAACCAGTCGTCCTTTCTCTGCAGCTGAAAAACACCTCCACAGCATGATGCTGCCACCACCATGCTTCACTGTTGGGACTGTATTGGACAGGTGATGAGCAATGTCTGGTTTTCTCCACACATGCCACTTAGAATTAAGGCCAACAATTTATATATTGATCTCATCAGACAAGAGTATCTTATTTCTCACCATCTTGGAGTCCTTCAGGTGTTTTTTTAGCAAACTCCATGCGGGCTTTCATGTGTCTTGCACTGAGGAGAGGCTTCCATCGGGCCACTCTGCCATAAAGTCATGACTGGTGGAGGGCTGCAGTCATGGTTGGCTTTCTAGAACTTTCTCCCATCTCCCGACTGCATCTCTGGAGCTCAGCTACAGTGATCTTTGGGTTCTTCTTTAGCTCTCTCACCAAGGCTCTTCTCCCCCCATTGCTCAGTTTGGCCGGACGGCCAGCTCTAGGAAGGGTTCTGATCATCCCAAACGTCTTCCATTTCAGGATTATGGAGGCCACTGTGCTCTTAGGAACCTTAAGTGCAGCAGAATTATTTTCGCAATCTTGGCCACAATTCTGTCTCTGAGCTCTTCAGGCAGTCCCTTTGATCTCATGATTCTAATTTGCTCTGACATGCACTATGAGCTGTAAGGTCTTATATAGATAGGGGTGTGGCTTTCCTAATCAAGTCCAATCAGTATAATCAAACACAGCTGGACTCCAGTGAAGGTGTAGAACCATCTTAAGGATGATCAGAAGACATAACCGTCTTCCATAACTCAGCACCAGAGTTAAATATATGAGTGTCACAGCAAAGGGTCTGAATACTTATGGCTGTCATATTTCAGTTTTTCTTTTTTAATAAATCAGCAAAAATTTCAACAATTACGTTTTTTCCTGTCAATATGGGGTGCTCTGTGTACATTAATGAAGAAAAAAATAACTGAAATGATTTTAACAAATGGTTGCATTATAACAAAGAGTGAAAAATTTAAGGGGGTCTGAAAACTTTCCGTACCCACTGTATAAAAGCGTTATGGTGTGAATGTTTGTATTGTAAAATGGACAGCTACACTTTTGACCCATTTTCTCACCGCTGGGCTGCTGAGTCAGAATCAGCAGTGCATGATGGGAAAACTGATATGACGAAAGACTCACAAAGACACAGACACGCGCGCACACACGCAAGAAAAGCAGAGGCGGCATGTTCCGCTCCAGTGCGCTGCATCTGTTCACTTTCTAAATATAACCAGAGGAACTCATGCTGAACGCTCCCTCCGCTCTGTGTTATTATTTGAGCGGGCGGAAAGATGGAGGAGAAAAAAAAAAAACAGCCACATCAGAGACAAAGAGGTCGACATGTTTAGTCACTTAAAAGGGAAACAAACTGGAGAGGGCTGAGTGGAGGGTCTGTGAAAGATGCCAGTCTGGGAATTTACTGTTGTACAATAAAATATATATTAACAGAATACATATTACCATGCCATATTATGAAATCATTCATTATTTAGGAATTTTCATTATTTATTTGTGCTGTTAAAAATCCCCACAGTGAAGCACACAATTTGAATGGGCTGACGTGATGGATGGAAAGCAGCAGTGGCTGTATGAGGATCCCATCAGTTCTGTTTGGCTGCCGCACTTAAATGTCATTGGCCCCATGGGCGTCACACCAACACTCCTCCAACCAACACCCAAAACACCACGCCCCCACAAGAAATCTCTCTGACCACAGGCAATGATACTGACCTGAAAGCTTCACAAAAAAATGCGGTGTTGAAAATGGATGGATGTATACCCTCCTTGAGCCGTCACGTTATCGTGGTGGAGGGGTTTGTGTGTCCCAATGATCCTAGGAGCTAAGTTTCCTGGGGCTTCAGGCCCCTGGTAGGCTCACCCATGGAAAACAGGTCTGAGGTGAGGGACCAGACAAAGTATGGATCCAAAAATACCTATGATGAATAAAACCAATGGATGCAGGTTAGCCTTGCCCGGACAAGGGTCACTGGGGTCGCCCTCTGGAACCAGGCCTGGAGGTGGGGCTCGAAGGCGAGTGCCTGGTGGCCGGGCACAGCCCGAAAGGGGAACGTGGGTCCCCCTTACCATGGGCTCACCACCTGTGGGAGGGGCCATAGGGATGGGTGCATTGTGAGCTGGTCGGTGGCCGAAAGCGGGGACCTTGGCGATCCGATCCCCGGCTACAGAAGCTGGCTGAAGGGACGTGGAATGTCACGTCTTTGAGAAGTTTCGATATAGTCGGGCTCGCCTCCACACACGACTTGGGCTCTGGTACCAGTCCTTGAGAGGGGTTGGTCTCTCTTTCACTTTGGAGTTACCCAAGGTGAGAGGCGCCGAGCGGGTGTGGGTATACTTATTGCCGCCGGGCTCGGTGCCTGTACATTGGGGTTCACCCTGGTGGACGAGATGGTAGCCTCCCTCCACCTTCGGGTAGGGGGTCGGGTTCTGACTGTTGTTTGTTCCCATGCACCAAACAGCAGTTCAGAGTACCCACCCTATTTGGAGTCATTGAAGGGGGTGCTGGAGAGCGCTGCCGCTGAGAAAACCATCGTTCTGCTGGGGGACTTCAATGCTCATGTGGGGAATGACAGTGAGACCTGGAAGGGCGTGATTGGGAGGAACACCCCCCCCCCCCCCCCCCCCCCCGACCCCTACCGCCACCCCGATGAGAACCCAAGTGGTGTTCTGTTATTGGACTTCTGTCCTCATCACGGATTGTCCACAACGAACACCATGTTCAAGCATAAGGGTGTCCACACGTACACTTGGCAGTAGGACACCCTAGGTCGCAATTTGATGATCGACTTTGTGATCGTGACATCGGACTTGGGGCCGCATGTCCTGGACACTCAAGTGAAGAGAGGAGCGGAGCTGTCAACTGACCACCTCCTGGTGGTGAGTAGGCTCCGATGGTGGGGGAAGATGCCGGTCCGACCTGGCAGGCCCAAACGTATTGTGAGGGTCTGCTGGGAACGTCTAGCAGAATCCCCTGTCAGAAGGAGTTTCAACTCCCACCTCCGGTAAACTTCACCCACATCCCAGTGGTGGCAGGGGACATTGAGCCCGAGTGGATCATGTTCTGTGCCTCCATTGCTGAGGCGGCCGACCAGAGCTGTGGCAGTAAGGTGGTCGGTGCCTGTCGTGGCGGCAATCCCCCGAACCCGTTGGTGGACACTAGAGGTGAGGGATGCCGTCAAGCTGAAGAAGGAGTCCTATTGGGCCTTTTTGGCCTGTGGAACTTCTGAGGCAGCTGATGGGTCCCGGCTGGCCAAGCAGAATGCAGCTTTGGTGGTCGCTGAGGCAAAAACTCGGACATAGGAAGAGTTCGGTGAGGCCATGGAGAAAGACTTCCGAACGGCTTCGAGGAAATTCTGGTGCACCATCCGGCGTCTCAGGAGGGGGAAACAGTGGTACCATCAACACTGTGTATAGTGAGGATGGGGTACTGCTGACCTCGACTTGAGACGTTGTGAGTCGGTGGGGAGAATACTTCAAAGACCTCCTCAATTCCACCGACACGCCTTCTGTTGGATTTATCTTACCCAACATTATAAAAAATAGACACAAAAGGAATGAAGACACTGGTTTCTTTTTCTCATGAGGAGGGCGTATGGGAGATTGTTCAGATCACAGCCTCTCAACACGCTCTAAACAATCCCCCCCCCCCTCGCTCCTGTATTTATTTGAAATAGGAGGGATTTACAAATCATAATATTCTAAGTAATAAGACACAACACATAATATTGGACCAACACCTGTCACGACCCGACCACATCCGATCACGTCCTTGGTCCAGGCACCCTTCCATCGGATGATGCTGAGTCTTCTTTTTGAAGGCGAGACATCTAAAATTGTCCATTATACTAATGCAAGCTAAGCAAATAAATGATAACTTCTATAATATATTTAACATTTCCCTCCTGTTTATCATGAGGAAGCAGAGTCTGGGGTCTCTGAGGCGGGCTCTCCTATTTCTGGGGTTGAGGTCACCGAGGAGGTTAAAAAGCTCCTCGGTGGAAGGGCCCTGGGGGTAAATGAGATTCGCCAGGAGTCACTAAAGGCTATGGCTCTTGTGGGGCTGTCCTGGTTGACACGCCTCTGCAACACCGCATGGACATCGGGGACAGTGCCTCTGGATTGGCAGACTGGGGTGGTGGTCCTCCTTTTTAAAAAGGGGGACCGCAGGGTGTGTTCCAACTACAGGGGGAATCACACTCATCAGCCTCCCTGGTAAAGTCTATTCAGGGGTGCTGGAGAGGAGGGTCCGTCGGGAAGTCGAATCTCAGATCCAGGAGGAGCAGTGTGGTTTTCTTCCTGGCCGTGGAACAGTGGACCACCTCTACACCCTTGGCAGGGTCCTCGAGTGTGCATGGGAGTTTGCCCAACCAGTCTACATGTGTTTTGTGGACTTGAAGAAGGACTTCAACCGTGTTCCTCGGGGAGTCCTGTGGGGGGTGCTTCGGGAATATATGGGGTACTGAATCCCTGAGACGGGGTATTCGGTCCCTGTATGACCAGTGTCAGAGTTTGGTGCGCATTGCTGGCAGTAAGTCGGACTCGTTTCCGGTGAGGGTTGGACTCCGCCAAGGCTTCACTTTGTGACCGATTCTGTTCATAACTTTTATGGACAGAATTTCTAGGAGCAGCCGAGGAGTAAAGGAGTCCGGTTTGGTGGCCTCAGTATTGTATCTTTGCTTATTGCCAATGATGTGGTTCTGTTGGCTTCATCAAGCTTTGATCCCCAACTCTCATTGGAGGGGTTCGCAGCAGAGTGTGAAGAGCCTGGGATGAGAAACAGCACCTCCAAATCTGAGAACATGGTCCTCAGTCGGACAAGGGTGGCATGCCATCTCCGAGTCGGGGATGAGATCTTGGGGTCTTGTTTACAAGTGAGGGAAGACTGGAACGGGAGATCTACAGGCGGATCGGTGCAGCGTCTGCAGTGATACAGACTTTGTGTTGGTCCATTGTGGTGAAGAATGAGCTAAGCTGAAAGGCGAAGCGCTCAATTTACCGGTCGATCTACGTTCCTACTCTTACCTATGGTCACAAGCTGTGGGTCGTGACCGAAAGAACAACATCCCGGATAAAAGCGCCCGAAATTAGCTTCCTCCGCAGGGTGTCCGGGCTCTCTCTTAGAGATAGGGTGAGAAGCTCGGTCATCCGGGAGGGGCTCAGAGTAGACCCGCTGCTCCTCCACATTGAGAAGAGCGAGATGAGGTGGCTTGGGCATTTGACTAGGATGCAACTTAATTAATTAATTAATTATGTACATATTTTATATGTCAGAAATAATCAGTATATCTTCCCTGTTTTGAAATGAGCGGTTTGAAGTGTACCAAAAATCTTTGATTGCTGCTTCCACTCAGGTGTGTCTTCTAAAAACAACATTACGCAGGAAATACTCCAAAGTACTTCAACGTTAAATCTTGCACAGCAGAGATGGGCAAATTCTAGATACAATGGCATCGTGCAACTCCAAATGTAAGCTCTTGTGAAAGCGGACACAAGAGTTGGAGTATCTTTATCAACTGGATGCCTGAGCATAAACTGTCCCTTTATGACACCATGATGATGTTCTAGTGGGATGACGAAGACACACTTCCAAAGACAATACAATAATAATCCAGGGTGGGCATATTTATTGATATGTCGATTAATTGAAACTGAGGCGCTCATTCAATTGGAATAGTGTGCCTACTTTTGTGGTCATAGGTTGTACAGTATGGAGCTTACTGCTGTATGCTCAATTGCTGCTGAATAGCACATTGAATATATCTTTTTCTTCAGTATCCTGTGTATATTTATTGTGTTAGTCATACATGCAAGGTTATTGTTATTCATTCATTCATTCATCTTCCGTTCATCTTATCCTCACTAGGGTCGCGGGTGTGCTGGAGCCTATCCCAGCTATCTTCGGGCGAGAGGCGGGGTACAACCTGAACTGGTCACCAGCCAATCGCAGGGTTATATTTATATAAATGGGGAAAAAATAGTCATTCCTTTTTACACTGTGATAAGCAGAGATGACAAAGGTGAAAACAGGACTTGAACATTTCCAAAGCACATTCAAAGTCTAAAAGCAGGAAGGATGTGAATGTATTGAAGGCAAATATAACGAAGACCTTGTGCATTTATCCATCCATCCATTTTCTGAGCCGCTTCTCCTCACTAGGGTCGCGGGCGTGCTGGCGCCTACCCCAGCTATCATCGGGCAGGAGGCGGGGTACACCCTGAACTGGTTCCCAGCCAATTGCAGGGCACATACAAACAAACAACCATTTGCACTCACATTCACACCTACAGGCAATTTAGTCTCCAATTCATGCATGTTTTGGGGATGTGGGAGGAAACCGGAGTGCCCGGAGAAAACCCACACAGGCACGGGGAGAACATGCAAACTGCGGGGCCGGGCATTGAACCCGGGTCCTCAGAACTGCGAGGCTGACGCTCTAACCAGTCGTCCACCGTGCCGCCCTTGTGCATTTAAAAAAAGAAAAAAGAAAACTTTTCTGCTGAAATTATGTTGAACTATCAACCACAAAACTGGGATTTCCTAATGGAAGTATATGTTATTTTGATGCAAACTACACCTGCCTGTAGGGAATGATGGCATTCTTGGTGACAAGAAACTAGGATATCTTGTGAATTGGCAGTGATGTGGGTGTTGCCAAGAAGAAGAGGCGGGGTACTGCTTTGGCTTTGAGGAAAAGCACACTCAGATAGGACACTTTTATCATTTGACAGTTTTAAAAATACACTCCTCTTCCCTCCTTATTTTCTGCTCTGTGCTGATATTCTGATTATGCCATTTAAAGAGATAGTTTACCACTGGGGAAAAAAATACCTCAACAACCATATACTGGAGTAAGCTCATTGAGGCTTCATAATGAGACTGCACAGTCATAAATTAATAAAACACTGTTATATTAGATTAGAATAGATTAGATTTAGAGATTCAGTAAGTTTTGAATCAAATGCAGGTTCCTGACAAAGGAAGCATTACGCTAATTAGGATGAACAAAAAAAGAGAGTTTACAGGGCAACGTTTTGATGACCACAGCACATAACCTGTATTTTGTCATGTAGTCTATATTGACTCCCGTTTGGAATCACTGATAGTCTACATTTATAGTAATTCAGAGCTGCAGTACAGCTGGAAGACACTCAGCCACTGATCTTATAGGCAGAGGCATCTGTCAGATCGTGGTAGATTGTGTGCGTGTGCGTGCGTGTGTGCGTGTGTGCAGGCCAAAGGCAAAATATTGGCTTGGAAGACTCACACGCTCATGACAATAGTCTATCTAAATTGGACACGTAAGGGAATAACAGAAATCTCAATCAAAAGGTCAAAAAATCTTCTGCTCTCATTTGGCTTGATTCAAACACATAAGAATGACAACAAATAGGGGCCGGTCACCTGGACGTGACAACACAGAAATGTCTTCAGTATTATGCAAATGAGTTCCAGCTGCACACACAGCTGTTTATATGCAACACATCAATCCCAATTGAATGTGTGTATGGAATCTCCACGTGCTCTGCTAATTGTTCTACAAAAACTATCCATCTTCTCTGTGACTAACACAAACCACCACTTGCGTGCAACACCTGCCCAAAGCTGTACATCCTTGTTAACAGTAATGAGAATGTCACATGAAGAAAGCCAGCTCTTGCAAAACCGCTTTGATAAAGAAAACACCACTCGACATGCCACAAGACGTAATAAAGCGTGCGTATATGACGGCAACATAAGAGTAAAGATGGTCGTGAGGATGTGCACATTACGATACGCTTGAACCTCTGCTACTCTGTATGTCATATACCAGTGGTTGCCAAACATTTAACACCAAGTAACACCAAAAAAAATATAAAAATACTTAGCTATTTAAGTACCACCATCACGACCAAAGTAAAATACAGTAGCGTAGAAGGCCTAAGTGTTAATCAAAAAGTAGCTTTAATATTTTTGGAAGCCACTGTTGTTTGAACAATAAGAGTTTAGCCTACTTAAATACAGAAAAATAAAACCTCTTTTCAAATAATGATTCAATTAAAGTTTATTGCACATAAAAGTTAAATAAAAATTGTACCTAAACAAAAGTTTAAAAACAAATGGAAAAAAATGTAAATGTATTTTACTAACAAATTAAATACAACTAAACTGCACTCAAGAATTGATTTTCTTCTTAATGTGCACCACTACAGGGAGCCTGCATACCACCTTTTGAAAATCACTGGCGTGGAGAGTACAGCATGCACACAAGTATCTGGTATGGAAAGTTAAAGTAAATGAAAACAGGAACGACAGTTTCTGTTCTTCTACATGATTTTGGAGAGAAACAATCCATTATTACGATGCATTAACTAGAACTGGCAACCCCAATTAAATCAAGTATTCGCCACTACTATTATTATGTGTGTGGTAGGAAGTGGCAATGATGAGTAAGGGGGAAGTTACAAAGGCGCTAAAGAGGATGAAAAATGGAAAGGCAGTTGGTCCTGATGACATACCTGTGGCGGTATGGAAGCATCTAGGAGAGTTGGCTGTGGAGTTTTTGACCAGGTTGTTCAATGGAATTCTAGCAGGTGAGAAGAGGACTAAGGAATGGAGGAAAAGTGTGCTGGTCCCCATTTTTAAGAACAAGGGTGATGTGCAGAGCTGTGGGAACTACTGTAAAGAGGAATAAAGTTGATGAGCCACACAATGAAGTTATGGGCAAGAGTAGTGGAGGCTAGACTCAAGACAGAAGTGAGTATTTGCGAGCAACAGTATGGTTTCATGCCTAGAAAGAGTACCACAGATGCATTATTTGCCTTGAGGGTGTTGATTGAGAAGTACACAGAAGGTCAGAAGGAGCTACATTTTTCTTTGTAGATCTAGAGAAAGCCTATGACAGAGTACCCAGTACCCATAACTTAAATGTGTGGCTCATCAACTTTATTCCTCTATAGTTCCCACAGCTCTGCACATCACCCATGTTCTTAAAAATGGGCACCAGCACATTTTTCCTCCATTCCTCAGGCATCTTCTGACGCGCTAGAATTCTATTGAACAAGCTGGTCAAAAACTCCACAGCCAACTCTCCTAGATGCTTCCATACCTCCACAGGAATTACATCAGGACTAACTGCCTTTCCATTTTTCATCCTCTTTAATGCCTTTCTAATTTCCCCCTTACTAATCATTGCCACTTCCTGGTGCACCACACTTGCCTTTTCTACTCTTCCTTCTCTCTCATTTTCCTCATTCATCAACTCCTCGAAGTATTCTTTCCATCTAGCTAGCACACTGCTGGCACCAGTCAACATATTTCCATCTCTATCCTTAATCACCCTAACCCGCTGCACATCCTTCCCATCTCTATCCCTCTGTCTGGACAACCTGTATAGATCATTTTCTCCTTCTTCAGTGTCCAACCTGGCATACATTTCATCATATGCCTCTTGTTTGGCCTTTGCCACCTCTACCTTTGTCCTGCGTCGCATCTCAATGTATTCCTTTTGCCTCTCCTCGGTCGTCTCAGTGTGCCACTTCTTCTTAGCTAACCTCTTTCCTTGAATGATTACCTGTCCTTCCAGAATTTCTCTTTCACCTCTAGGTCACATCCTACATTGAGGCATAGCCGCTAATCACATTATACATAACACTCTCAAATTCAAGTTTCAGCCTCATCACTGGATCTGATACTCTTTTCACCTCCAATAAATTCTTAGCTAACTATTCCTTTGAAACAACCCCTACTCCATTTCTCTTCCCATCTACACCATGGCAAAATAATTTAAACCCTGCCCCTAAACCTCTCGCCTTACTGCCTTTCCACCTGGTCTCCTGGACACACAATATATCAACCTTTCTCCTGATCATTATGTCAACCAACTCCCAAGAGTTTTCTGTCATAGTCCCAACATTTAAAGTCCCCACATTCAATTCTCGGCTCTGTGCTTTCCTCTTTCAGCCGAAAAACCCGCTTTCCACCTCTCCTTCGTCTGAAGGAGTAGCTGAAGTAGCTGAATTTCCACCGGCACCCTGCAGGTTAACAGTGCCGGGGGCGGACGTTAACCCGGGCCATGACTGATCCGGTATAGAATTCTTTATATGAACTCTCATATTAGTTTGGCAAAGTTTTAAGCCGGATGCCCTTCCTGACGCAACCCTCTGCATTTATCCGGGCTTGGGACCGGCCTACAGTTTGCACTGCCTTGTGCCCCCCATAGTGCTGCGTTATGCACCCATATTACTGTACAGTACAAAATTATTGCTTTGTAGGTTTTTTGTGGCCTAAAATGCCCAGTACAGTACAGTTATTTTAAATAAATATTTGAAAAAGCTTGAAAATGTTTCAAATTTTCACATTTTATCCAAACTAAACTATCCAAATGCGAACGGCTTGACAAAAAAGTGTTACTGTACCGAAAATAGCATGTTCCCGACTCCAAAGACTTGTGTTTTGTACTCCTCAGCGTTAACGCAGCAGCCATGCTGCTCTCGCACTGCTCTTTGTCCAATAGAAAATAGACATAACCATCTTCACATGGCTGCCACATCAATGTCCCACATTCGTCATGGATTCCACGTTGGCACGGGAGACACGTCTTTTGGAATTTAATCTAGTAATATTGTATATCTGTGACCCGGAAGTATGTCAGTCCTATTCTCTGCCTGCATTGCGACACAGCGCAAGTAAACAACAGCGGCCAATTCTGGAACTAACAGACTTTGTCAACTGCAGTTTAAGTAACAAATGGAAACTATTTTTGGAGACATTGTTCAGTCCCGACGGTCCGTTTAATCCGATATCCGTTATATCGGGGTCCATTTTACTGTACTTGATGCTTTACTCGCACACAAGAAGCATTCTTCCAGATTAGAGTAGTGAGAACATTAGCGTCAGGATGTCAGATGATGGTACATAAAATGTTTATACACTAGTAAAGCGGGACTGGATCAGGTCAGCCTCTCAAGGGCTTATCAGCAACCTGAATCTCTAGAGATTGACACAGTATATGCCGAGAAATCCTCTAAGGATCATCTGCAAACCTTTCTACTCAATTAGTTTTATAGAGAAATATTTGAATGTGTAGCTGCACTTTATTTTACAGACAATCATACAAACATAAATACAGTACTTCCTCTTAAACCACAGTCAATTGTAAAATCCTTTGTGAACCAAACTCTATAATCAATCTTGATGACAGAGAAGACCATTGAAAAATTAAACCGTTAAACAAAATATTCTATTTTCATCTCAAGGAAGGTGTAATTAGTGCCAAAATATATCACAGTGCCAAAGAAATAGACTCTAAATAGAACTGATACATGTGAAATAAAATGCGTGTAATGGTGCATAATCCTTTCCAGATGTGTGAAACTAGGAGGGGCACAGCTTAAACGTCAATTTATCTCCACTATACAGAACACTTACGATGTGTGTGCTTGATTGGCAGTGTGATTTAGTAGAAGTGTGTATGTGTGCGTGCATGGGTGGATGCATGCGTGCGTGTGTGTGTGTGTTGTAGGTCACTGCACATTCAGAAAGAGATGAAGAGATGGTGCTTGACTGGATCGTTCGTCCCATTTGTTTGTTTATTGAGACAAATCCCTTTTGAGTTCAATCAAGTGAACTCATAAAACATAAAACTGTCAAGTCATTAATCAAAAATCGACCAGGTTTCTACTTTTGGCCATGGTATGGCAAGGGATCCTGGTTAAAGTAAGTCATTGTAAATTAAAAAGAAAAACTTCTCCAGATGGAGAAATGGCAGCCAAAATGTGCCACTGTACTCTATTTCCAGTTCGATGGATAGTTTTCAAATATTCAAATTGGATTTTTCACGTTGGTCAATTATATCTTTATTTTGGAAGCACAAGGGCTAAAGATTCAATTCTGATTCAGAAGTCATTCATTACTGTCAAGATAAAAAGCAAATAAGGATTTAGAGGGCGAGTCTGAGCCCTAATATACCAGTATATTCAATGCAAAGGCACGAACAGGCACAAATTTGTGCCGGGTGATGCAAAAGATGCGTTTGAAGCAACATGAGTCGGGCAAATACACGAAAATTCGCTTCTTCACTGATTCTCTCGAGTTGTAACATTCAAATTTGAGCCACAAATTCACATGACGTCACACACAAAATCCTGGAGGTGTTGTGCAGAACACTGGAGGATAAAATGATCGTCACAGTTTGTGGCCGCCCCGGAACTTTTTGATAACTCCTGCTACCAATACCGGGACGGTACGAAAAAAGACCAGCCCTGGAAAATGGTGAACAAGGAAGTTGGCGTATCTATCAGTATATTCAGTGTTGACTAAGTTCATTTTTTACGCGAACAAGTTCAAAATTCAATTCACCGTTCCAAAAATGAAGTAGTTCATATTTATTTTTTCTCAATATGTTGCTGACAAGCTACCACCCATTCAGTCCACACGAGTAGCCAGCTGCAGCTTTCACCCTAAAATCTCAAAAACATGAGGACAAATGTGTTGCTTGAATGGTCTTTTTTAAAATGAAGAATTAAAACAAAAGGAGGAACTTTGTCCTTAATGTTCCAAAATATTTTGTCTATTCATTTATTACAAAACAAAATACATTCCAGATCATGACTGTAATCGTACACAGTTTTAACTAAAGCATTCTGATGCAAATAATTTTCCTAGTAGGCCTAATAATTGTATCCAATTATGTACTGTATTGCAAAAGAACCACTGAAGGACACATTCACCCCCATTTATGCAGTGTCCCCAAACCACCTCGCATTCTCACGCAACTGCAACGTGCCTGCCATGAATGGCGACCGTGGCCGCACTGAATCAGTCGGCAAATACAGCATTTGTCCGCCGACATATGAAGGCTCGTATATAGTGTGTTCAGACGGGTTTTGCCTGGAATCCCTAACAAAACCTGGCACTCTTGAACGAAAATGAACTTTTGTTCAAAAACCATTCTTTGACGCCAGAATGAGCGCATTCTCAATTACGGTCATCTGGCAGAAATCAACAAAGTTCAGTTGGTGTTGGCCCAAAATATGAAGTAGTTCATGAACTTTCGTTCAGTGAACTCGTTCAGGTACAACACTGCGTATATTTATGTTTCCTCTTTACAACTGTCTGTTGTACTTTACTGTGAAGCGGTTGTGTGTGGCGAGAATGAAGCGAATTAACGTTTGGTGTGAACACAACTCCCGCGATCATACTTCAGCGTGTAACGCAAAGCGAAAATTTGCTTTGCATTTGATATGAATGCAGCATTATGCATTCATCCCATTTTATTAGTGAACACAGCAAACACATGACTTGGGTGTGGGGTGGTCGGTCCATGGCTGCATCCTCTCCAGCCCCAGGTCTGTCCACATCAACAAAACTGACTTTTATGGCCCACAGTCAGGTGGCAGGCAGCAATTGTTTTGTTTTACTAGTTAAAGACGAATACCTACACTTTACTGTCAAAACAGTAAAATCACTTAAAAGTAATTGAATATTTATCCAATGGACTTGTTCTAAACTCCTGAGTACATGTCAGGTTACATTTATTGAGCCAACGGGTATTTGAACCTGCATTGTGAGACATCAAACCACATCACAATCCATCAGCTCAAAAATGTTCTGCTCAAAGCATTTGGTCACATTTGATGAAGAGTGTAATCAGCTTAAGTCTTAGGTTTCCGAAGTAAGGTTGTGTACACCGCTGTGATGAAGCTTCTTGTACTGAAATGACCATGTAGCTTATGTTGCAAATGTACACTATAGCAACAAAAGTAGGAAGACACCGCTCTAGAACCAAACAACTCATCAATCATAGCTTGGTTTCAAACCCTTGTTGGGCATTCTCACAGTAGTATGACTGCTAAACAACGCATCAGCCATAGGTTCGGTTCAAACCATCATCATCTTCTCCTTCCCAGCTTTTCCCCATTCAGGGTCTTTGTATAAAGTTTTAGTGTTGGAATTTTAAGGACCGATGCTCTTCCTGACTCAAACGAGCTTCTGAGATCAGATGAGATTGGGTGTTCTCAGAGAAGTATGGCTGCGAAACAAGTCATTTGTCAAATGTTAAAGGTCAAACCCTTTGCCTCACTCTGATTCTTAATTCTTCCGTGTTACAGCAGAAATTGCCAGCAGTGTCCTAATGTATGAAGGTTCATAAAGGCAATCATGGATGAGTTTGGTGTTGACGGAAAGCCGTGGGACCAACTACATATATTGTGTGGTTGTACTTACTGTAAATATTGTCTTCCTGTTTAACTTCCTTTCAGTATTGTTAGCAGGTATTCTTAATAGTTTTGGCAAACAGTTTTTGGCCTAATGACACAAATTCCAATTTTGGAACAATCATTTTAAAGTATACCCTTCAGCACACCAGTGTCATCTGATACAACCAGAAAGTATGAGATGAACCATTGAACTCTTCACTGGAATCAGCTGATGATAAAGAGCTATGCTGGTGAGTCAAAGTCCAAACGTTTCTGAAGGTACACAAAAACCATAAACCAATTCAACACTAACACGAGTATCTGTAAACAACACACTTCAATAGACAAGGAGATTAAAAAGTCAAACAAATTTTTTTTTTCTCATTCCACTGTGATAATAAAGGTTTGGCACTTCCCAATGTCAAGTGTTGTTTACAGACAGATAGGTGAAGTCCGGAGTAGAGACTGTAGAGGGTGTAATATTCCAGCCTATCCTGTGGAATGCTCCAACACTCCAATCAGGTGCTTTTCTTCCTGCATTCCTCTGTGGGAGCACACCTGCAGGGCTTCCTCCCTCCCTTCGAATATGCTAACATTTTGTCTCAGGTTGGGAAGGATGATCGAGCGTATGTAATATGACCCTCAGCCCTGGGCAGTGAAAAAGGGACCGATAGCCCTGACAATCCCTCATCAGGTCTGGGATATCACAGATCATGGAATACAATAGGCTCCAATGCACAATTAGGCACAATGGAGGAGTTGTGAGGCTGCAAACGAGAGAAGAGTTAAAGAACACTTCACTCCTCCAATTAGACACCAGAACAATCTGCTGATTTATGCAGGACGCTAATGACGAAGCTACAAGGAGGTATCAGGTTATGCCTCAATTTTGCACTGTCAGGAATTCTTTAACAGGAGAACAAAATTATTGAAATCTATCTCTGCTCATCAAAAATATGACCAGTCTGCTCCCTGGTCAAAATAAAAGGGTGAACAGAAGCTATTTGGCAAAAAAAAGCAGAACTGATGGCCCTTTTCCCTTGGGCTAAGACTTTAGCTTCATAGTTCAAGCGTTCACTAATGGACGTTTAGTACAGTCGAAACTAACGTGAAACTCTTACGTAACCTTGTTAATGATTTCCCTGGAGAGACTGCAAGCTTTATCAGATCATTTGCTGGCATGTTGAATGATGGTCTTGGGTGGGAACCAGGACAACAGGATGGCCACAAATGCACAAATGCCTAATTTTCAAAATTCAGTAACCACTGAGGCATCAGGGAACATCCGCATTTGGTTGAGTTGTAACAAAAGGGCACAACTCGCAAGAGACAGAGGAAACAAACAGCTGAAGTTAGCATCTGCACTGCTGTCTCTTAGACAGATGCGGATGCAGCAGACCGTGGGCGATGGGTCATCAGCACGCGAGGAACAACGCAAATAAGAACATCTGCCCAGAAGGGGGGCATGGCTCTCACAAACAATACAGCATAGTTCACTTCCTATAAACAGTAATTGACAGAACAAAGAACAGCAACATCACACAATGCCGATCAGAGACAAAAATAACACTCTATTGTTACAAGTTTGGCTATTTGGTTGACTCACATATTTCATGTGTTTTGGGAGTAGAGCCAAGCAAGGCTCTCAAGATGTTGTGACTGTGCCCTTTGGCCTTATGTGTGACCCTGCGTGTTTGACAAACAAGCACACGGGGCTGTCATGTCATGTCAAGTTTGTGTTGCTGTGGAATGAAGATGAGCCCCCCAAAATCCCTTTTAGACAGACTGACCGATACAGTAGCTATAAAATGTTTACACACCCCTGTTCAAACGCTATGTTTTTGTGGTATTAAAAAATTAGACCAAGATAAATAATTCAATAACCTATTCCACCATTTATGTGACTTATAACGTGTACAACTCAAGTCTTTTTTGTTGTTGGTTAAGAAAAAAAATAACAAAATAAAAAGAAAGACAATTGAACCAATGTCATTGCACAAATGTGCACAACCTATAACAGGGATGTAGCTGTTCAGAATTAACCACATTCAAATTCATGTTAAATGGTAGTCAACACGCACCTGCCACCATTGTTTGTGTCTCTGATTAACCCCAAATAAAGTTCAGAGGTTCTAGTGGGCTTTTCCTGACTTTTTTTTTTTTTGCTTTGTGGCACTGGTCTGAAGGTTGTTTCCGAAAACTGACTTCAATTACGAACCTTTCATAATTTCATCCTCCTTGTCTAAGGCCCCTGTTCCAGTTGGAGAAAAACAGCTCCAAACCATGATGCAGTAACACACCATGCCACCAAAAAAAAAAGTACCGGCATTACCAGATAACGAGCAACCCTTTATTGCTCAGTGACTGTTTTTTGTCAGTCTTTATGTCCCAAAAGTATTCTCTGTCAATTGACTGTCTGTTGTCGTACTAGAGCGGCTCCAACTACCGGAGACAAATTCCTTGTGTGTTTTTTGGACATACTTTGCAAATAAAAAGATGATTCTGATGCTTGGGCAGTGTTGTGTTTGCACCAAACATACAGTATCTTTTTAAATTATGGCCAAAAAGTTCAACCTTGATTTCATCAGACCATAACACATTATAGCACATCCATTTGGTAGATTGTACATTAGATTAGATTAGAATAGATAGATAGATAGATAGATAGATAGATAGATACATTTATCCACAAGGGAAATTCACTTCACCACTTGACTAGTAGCGTATATGGTGCTGCTGATCGAGTTGCTTTTCTCTTACCTTGACGCACGGTCCTCAAAGTGATGGGACCTTTAGTGCATGTGATCACGGTTAAAATGTCATAGAGGGGTAATCCGGACACAGGCAGCCTCTCAACCTCAAGTATGAGCTCCCCCTCGTTGAGTTTACCGCCTTGGTAAAGGACAGCATCCTCTCGGACATGTCCTATGTAAGCAAACTGTCCATGTTCAGCCCCACCTCGCAGGTCCACGTTCAGCTCGCCGCACGCGTCCCGTACAATTGCGCACTCGTTCACTTTGGTGATCCAGTGGTTCTTCTTTTGGATGACTTTTGACATGATGACTCGGATCCAATTTAAATCCCTTAGTGCCGCCGAGAGAGCTACAAGCAAGTTGATGCATTAGCCCAGAGGTAGTTCCAACACTTAAAAAAGTTCACAATGTTTGTATGTCATTCCAAGTTGGACCATTTTTACGCGCGTACCGAGCTAAGACACGCTGCTCCCATGGCATGCAGACATTCCGATGCTGGGTCCTCTGTTGTTGTTGTTGGTTCCGCTTCTTGAACAACAAACACGCGCTGATTACCCACTGCAGGCGCATCTAATCCGATCCCTGATTTGCCTCTGTTCTTTTTAAATCCTCTACTTTCTTCATTTACGGCCAACTCGTTCGTGGGCTTTTTTTTTTTTTTTTTTTTTTTTTTTAAACTTAGAAAAAGTGTAACCGAGCCGGGCTGCTAGCAGACATTCGTCCGGTGGCGCCTTTAAGCAGGTAGCACAAGTTCACCACATCTGCTCGTGCGCCTGGCGTGCAGATGCAGGACGAGTGGACAGAGGAAGCATGCGCCGGCCGCCCGCTTGCCTATCAACGCTCCTCCCACCCACTTCCAAACGGATTACTGGCAAATGAACCAGACTCAGAGTTTTTACTTTTTATTCATAAATAATGGAGACGTAGGCTATGTAGGCTGATGGAGAGTGGCCGCTTCGTGGAGGTCAAACTCAATGTATAGCCATAATAATAATAAGTGACACGTTGTGTTATGTACAGAGAATGGTGGACAGTAAGGAAGTACAATTACTGTACTTCAGGTATGTGTACTTAAGTATTTATTTTTTTCTGGCGACTTTTTACTTTTACTGCCTGCATTTGGAAACAGACGTGTATTTTCTACTCCTTACCTTGTCAAAATAGCCTTGTTGCTTTTTTCAACAAAAAAAGACAAAGCGGTCAAGTCAACTACGTTTGAGATCTTGATTTGATTGACTGATAAATCTTAGGGAATTATGAGGCGGGGGGAACGTTTTTGGACAGATTTTAAAAGAATATAAACTGTGTAAAAATTCAAAGTCACCTTTAAATTTGTAGTGCTATATATATATATATATATATATATATACACACACACACACACACACACACACACACAGTTACGGTGTATGCGAAACCGTATGCAAAAAAAGGTCACTGTGTTGACACAAAGTCAGCCAATCCCATCATTTTCAATTAAAAAAAGATTAGAGAATAATTTCCTTTCAAAGAGGTAACAATGTAAACAATATCAAATTAATAGCTACTTTGTGGGTGGAAGCATCAACAGATGTCTGTTTTAGGGTGGCAAATCTGTCTACCACTGTTGTGACTCAGATCCTGAAATGTGTCTTTTTCAACATTACTGCAAGACTGAAATCTTCCCCTTCAAGATACATTAAAACACATTTAGTTAATAACCTAACAATATAGAGGTTAATGACGTGACTTTAGCTCACAACACAATAACTGTTGGCTCCCAAATATTTTTAAGTCGCAGCGATTACATTTTGGGCGCACATATGACTACCGTATTTTCACGACCCTAAGGCGCACCGTATTAAAAGGCGCAGTCTAAGTTACGGGGTCTATTTCTGTATTTAACACATACATAAGGCGCACCGTATTATTGGGCGCAGGCATGGGAAAACATACGCTAGCTTAAAACATACGGTAGCATGTATGCTAGCGTACGTTTTTAAAAAGGCAGCGGAAGCGAAACTGAGTTCGGTTGTACTTTATTGAAGTATTTAACAATGTACTCACGTTATTTTTTTATCAATCCTCATCCAAAAATCCATCAAAGTCCTAATCTTCTGTATCCAAAATGAGCAGCTGGGCAAGTTCTCCATCAAACATGCCGGGTTCCCTCTTGTCATTGTCGGAGTCAGTCTCGTTTCCGGGGGCCTCATCACCAATGATGCCGGCTTTTGCGAAAGCTCGGATAACAGTCAAAGCAGATACCTTAGCCCAGACATCCACTTGCGAATCATGGATTTGTTGATCTTGAATTCTCTCCCGGCTGCTCGATTCCCGTGTACCTCCGCGTAACTGATAGCTTGCAGTTTAAACTGTGCTTCATAACCATGTCTCCTCATCGGTGCCATTTTCGGGGGTCCTTAGCCAATATATACCTACTGGGAGCGTGCGTTTAGCGGCCTCTTTCACACGCACCCTTCCCCCTTTAACGTCCGCATGCTGTTCTCAGTCACGTCCGCCTTTCCTCTATATAAGCAGCGTGTCGGCGGGAAATGCTCCCAGTCAGTCAAGCGGAGCGCTCATCAAAGTCTCACAACAACATTTACAGATTTTGGAACTCACACAGACATAAGGCGCGCCGCATTATAAGGCGCCCCGTCCATTTTGGAGAAAATTTAAGACTTTTAAGTGCACCTTATGGTAGTGAAAATATGGTAAATTGCCATGCATCCATTTTCTGTACTGCTTATCCTAACTAGGGTCGCAGGCACGCTGGAGTCTATCCCAGCTATCTTTGGGCAAGAGGCAGGGACACCTTGAACTGGTCGCCAGCCAATCAACATATAAACAAACAACTATTCACACCCACATTAACACCTACGGGCAATTTTAGAGTCACCAATTAACCTACCGTACATGTTTTGGGGATGTGGGATGAAACCGGAGTACCCAAAGAAAACCCACACAGGCACGGGAAGAACATGCAAACAAATGTGCTAACCAGTCGGCCACCGTGGCGCCATGACTAAAATGGTTGGAGAAAATATTATTCAATTTCTTTGTAATTAAAAAAAATAGTAATATTAAAGTTGTCACAAGTGGATTAAGACTGGACCCAGGAGCAGGCGGAGACTGAGAGGTTGTGATGAAATGTTATTTGAAAAAGGGTAATGGAGATGGTTCCTGAGATGTGGTGGCGAGTTGTTGAGACAGAGAACGTGTAGCAGGCGGTGACGAGGACAGGCGGCTGGCTTGGCGGCGTGGTGGCAGAAATCCACTTCGTGAGAAACACGGAGGGAACACCCCGGAGAAGCATCAAAACTCTGGTGAGAGTTTCTGGCAGGGTTTTATGCAGGTTGATGATGAGGCCTGATTGATGACAGGTGCGAGGTTGAGGTGGTGCTGATTACTGTGAAGAGAGAGAGGGAGGAGGAGAGAGAGAGTGGGAGGAGCGCAAAGCGCCACCCAGGTTCCAACTAAAGGACTGCAGGGCACAGCTTCCTGTGGAGGTATGGAAGCATCTAGGAGAGGTGGCTGTGGAGTTTTTGACCAGCTTGTTCACTAGAATTCTAGCGCATGAGAAGATGCCTGAGGAATGGAGGAAAAGTGTGCTGTTGCCCATTTTTAAGGACAAGGGTGATGTGCAGAACTGTGGAAACTATAGAGGAATAAAGTTGATTAGCCACAGAATGAAGTTATGCGAAAGAGTAGTGGAGGCGAGATTCAGGACAGAAGTGAGTATTTGCGAGCAACAGTATGGTTTCATGCCTAGAAAGAGTACCACACATGCATTATTTGGCTTGAGGATGTTGATGGAAAAGTACAGAGAACATCAGAAGGAGCTACATTGTGTCTTTGTAGATCTAGAGAAAGCCTATGACAGAGTATCCAGAGAGGAACTGTGGTACTGCATGCGGAAGTCTGGAGTGGCAAAGAAGTATGTTAGAATAATACAGGACATGTACGAGGGCAGCAGAACAGCGGTGAGGTGTGCTGTAGGTGTGACGGACGAATTTAAGGTGGAGGTGGGACTGCATCAGGGATCAGCCCTGAGCCCCTTCCTGTTTGCAGTGGTGATGGATAGGCTGACAGATGAGGTTAGACTGGAATCCCCGTGGACCATGATGTTTGCAGATGACATTGTGATCTGCAGTGAAAGCAGGGAGCAGGTGGAGGAACAGTTAGAACGATGGAGGCATGCACTGGAAAGCAGAGGAATGAAGATTAGCCGAAATAAGACAGTATATGTGCATGAATGAGAGGGGTGGTGGTGGAAGAGTGAGGCTACAGGGAGAAACGATAACAAGAGTGGAGGACTTTAAATACTTGGGGTCAACCGTCCAGAGCATTGGTGAGTGTGGTCAGGAAGTGAATAAACGGGTCCAAGCAGGTCCGAACAGGTGGAGGAAGGTGTCAGGTGTGTTCTGGGACAGAAGAGTCTCTGCTAGGAGGAAGGGCAAAGTTTATAAAACCGTGGTAAGGCAAGCCACGATGTACGGATTAGAGACAGTGGCACTGAAGAGACAACAGGAAGCAGATTTGGAGGTGGCGGAAATGAAGATGTTGAGGTTCGCTCTCGGAGTGACCTGGTTGGATAAAATTAGAAATGAGCTCATCAGAGGGACAGCCAAGGTTCGATATTTTGGAGACAAAGTTAGAGAGAGCAGACTTTGATGGTTTGGACATGTCCAGAGGAGAAATAGTGAGTATATTGGTAGAAGGATGAGGATGGAGCTGCCAGGCAAGAGAGCTAGAAGAAGACCAAAGAATAGGTTGATGGATGTCATGAGGGAAGACATCAGGGCAGTTGGTGTTCGAGAGGAGGATGCAGGAGATAGGCTTACATGGAAAAGGATGACGCGCTGTGGCGACCCTTAAAGGGACAAGGCGAAAGGAAAAGAAGAAAGTAAATAATTACAGTGTATATCTAGTACAATGGCACATTAGATTTGAGTGTTGCATGGGGCAGTGGTGCTACACCCTGTGAAGGAAGGACAGGACAATATAAGACAGGGCTAGAAAGGACAAGGACAGGAGGGGGAAAATTCAGGACAGATATAGCTGTACAACTGAAGTGTGGTTGGAGTGGTTATGTAAATTCTAAACATCTTTAGAAATAGAGTGTAAGTGAGGGGTGTCATGAGTTATTTATTGCAATGAGTCAGTGGCCCAACACCATGCGAATAAGTCCAAGAAGTGAGTATCTACGGCCACATGCAAGTGAATTGACACCGTCTCGCATGCACAATAACATTCAGAAGTGACCTGAAATTGCTGCGCCTGCACCGGTAGGGCTGAGACCCCCACCCCACCCATCCGGGACATGGGGTCGGGACAAGGAGCGCACCCGAGAGCCGCCCAGTGGACGGGATACCACCCACACAGATAGACCAAGGGTGGTGCACCGGCCCCACTGAGGTGCCCACAAATCGGCCACCCGGAGGAGGCCGCAGGGGCCCAAAGCCACATCCCAAAAACGTGTGGTAGGTTGATTGAAGACTAAATTGTCTGTAGGTCCCGGTGCCCGCGACCCTGAACAGGATAAGCAGTGTTGAGAATGGAGGGATGGATTTTCTCTGCACAAACAATATTTAAAAGAGCCATGGGGGGGTCTCGCACACCGTGCCATTCAAGCTAAGACCACCACTGCGCACACACACACACTGCTTTTTCTTTTTTGCGCTGCTTGCTGAGTACTGACTAACTTTTTAAACTTTTAAATCATGATGACTAGCTTAGTTCACCTGGGGCCTCATGTACAAAAGGTGCGTACACACAAATAACTGGCATACGTTCTTTTTCACGGCAAAGTTCTGATCTATCAAGAGTGAAATGAGCGTGGAAATGTGCAGGGCCTCACACCAACGTCATGGCTGGCGTACGCACGTTTCTACAACTGTTGGTGCTTTGGTGACTTAGAGGTAATGCTGGGAAATTATGAAAATAAATCTGCACATCAGCGACACATTAACAATTAGCACTGATGGACAATTCATACCCGACAAGATTTGATTTCAACAATGTAAAAGAAGCATGGACTCGGAATTTACTTGTTGACCAGTGTATTTAATGAATCACTGATATTTGTGAGGACGCCTACAAATTGATTAAGGCGATCATTTATGCTGCCTATTGCCCTCACAGTCTCCTCTTGCGACAGCAGCACAGCACGGGTGAGGACACGGCTGAGTGTAGGTGCAGGTTACTGTATGAACACATTTGTTGAGCGTTATAAAAATACATGGTATTTACCGTGTGGGGTGATCAGAGTCAGCCACGTCACCAACACCACCTACCCCTGAGAGAGCAGTGTCACCCATGATTGCAGCGATTCTTTCCTCAAACGGGATGAGGCCCTCGGCACAGATTCCTCCGCCTGTTTTGGCCACACTTTGGCAGTGGGCAGCTGTCCTCCACTTCACATCCACCTTTATGTCTGTCAAGCTCCTCACATTTTACCATGCAACATCCCCGCTTGAAAGGGATAGAATCTTTTACTCTGAGATTTCACTCCAAATAATCAGGCGGCTTTCCTTTTATTTGTGTGCAGTTTTAGGACAGCTCAACAAGCCATTAGCCTCTAACTTCTAGGTGAAAAACCTTCTAATCAAAGAAACACACAAAAAATTTACTTGAATTATGTACATAATGTCATTAATATTTCCCACGGCTATATACAAAATACAAGACAAACACAACTTGTGACACCTGACTAATTCCATTAAATTGAAAATTAAGTGCAAATCCAGCGACCCACTGCTGTCAATTCTTACAGCCCGTTTGTCAAGTAAGTATGAATCTCATTTTAATATTTATTCTTATTCTATTTTTAATGCCTTTTAACAAGTCTTGAATTTTTAACTGTTCTACCACGACTTAATATTTTTAAATCTTAGTAACTTATTAGCAAGATTCTGATAAAATGAACTTTATACACATATTATGAACATGAATTATGATGTACGAACATTCAGAAATACTAAATGTTTGCATTGAGTTATGAAAAGCTAAAACCCACACCATTTTGACATTTACCCTGAGATTCCACAATAAATATTCATTTCATGATTTCTCAAAAGACAAGATCAAATTAAAGCCCCACATATTTTACACATCAATTTCACCACATTTCAATAAATTAAAAACGTTAACAAACAATTAGGACACATGGGAACTAAATGGTTAACAACCCACGCGTAAAACTGGGCAACCAGCTTTACGGTAGCGAGAGTCTCTGATCGCAGTCCCTCACCGGCTGCTTCTCCGGCGTTTGTAGATGGATTCTTTTTGCATGGGTCTTAGTATTCTGAAATGAGAAGAATCTTTTTGCCCGTCACTGTCTGATTCTTGATTAATTAGTTACACTTACGACATCCCCTCCTTGAGCCGTCACCTTATCGTGGTGGAGGGGTTTGTGTGTCCCAATGATCCTAGGAGCTAAGTTGTCTGGGGCTTTATGCCCCCGGCAGGGTCACCCATGACAAACAGGTCCTAGGTGAGGGACCAGACAAAGCACGGCTCAAAGACCCCTTATGATGACGACAAACGATGGACTTGGTTTTCCCTTGCCCGGACATGGGTCACCGGGGCCCCCCTGGGGCCGGGCCTGCACCCATGGGTAACGTGGGTGCAGAGTACCCACCCTTTTTGGAGTCCTTGGAGGGTGTGCTGGAGAGCGCTCCCGCTGGGGACTCCATCGTTCTGCTGGGGGACTTCAATCCTCACGTGGGCAATGACAGTGAGACCTGGAAGGGCATGATTGGGAGGAACGGCCCCCCCGATCAGAAACCAAGCGATGCCTGTCATGACGGAAATCCCCGAACCCGTTGGTGAACATCTCTCCAGGTCGGGGATGAGATCCTGCCCCAAGTGGAGGAGTTCAAGTATCTTGGGGTCTTGTTCACGAGTGAGGGGAGAATGGAACGGGAGATCGACAGGCGGATTGGTGCAGCGTCTGCAGTGATGCAGACTTTGTATCCGTTGTGGTAAAGAAGGAGCTAAGCTGAAAGGCGAAGCTCTCAATTTACCGGTCGATCTACGTTCCTATCCTCACCTATGGTCACGAGCTGTGTGTCGTGACCGAAATAACGAGATACAAGTGGCCGAAATGAGTTTCCTCCGCAGGCTCTCCCTTAGAGATAGGGTGAGAAGCTCGGCCATCCGGGAGGATCGCAGAGTAGAGTTGCTGCTCCTCCACATCGAGAGGAGCCAGAAGAGGTGACTGGGGCATCTGATTCGGATGCCTCCTGGACGCCTCCCTGGTGAGGTGTTCCGGGCATGTTCCGGGCTGGCCTGGGAACGCCTCGGGGTCCCCCCTGAAGAGCTGGATGAAGTGGCTGGGGAGAGGGAAGTCTGGGGGCGTCCCTGCTAAAGCTACTGCCCCCGCGACCCGACCTCGGATAAGCGGTAGAAAATAGATTGATGGATGGCACTTACGACATGTGCAGTCCTTTGAAAGTTCGTCCAGCAGCTGTGTGGTGATTTGTCCTTCCGGTTCATTGTAGTTCATCCGCCATTTTTGTAGTCCTTTGAGAAAATCTGTTGAACTTCATTTTGACTTGACAATGTCTGGCCACTTCTTTTTTTAGCTCAGCGTGTGTGCGCTGTTCCGACCCCACAGCATTGACAGCCGCACACACGCTGTCCCATTCACTCCTTTTTCGCTTGTTGTTAACGCCGGAGGACAACGTGCCAAAGAGGATTTTCTTGTGCACCTCCACTTCATTGAGCAACTTCACATTCAGAAAAAATATATTTCTTCATTACCTTGGTTATATATCTTTTATTCCAGATCATGCAGAGATCAGGATCTCAGATGCAGGGTTTATTTAAATATGATTTGCATATTTCAATGTGGGCGTGGACAGGGAGGAGTCTGCTCCTCCAACATGTGCGGTCAATTCTACATTGACTTGGATGTACGAAGGAAATGTGCTTGGATTCATGCGTACGCACAGATTCATACATTTGAATATTTTACGACGTTTTCTGGATTTGAGCGCACGCCATGTTTCAGTAGGAAATCCACGCAAGTCTTTGTACATGAGGCCTCGGGTGATTGTTATGTAAACTTCAGGACATACCTGGCAGTGTGTCCTCCCGGAGTTTTCTTTTTAGGGTCGCACAGTACCAACACTGGAACGTGTAAGTGCACCGCAAGGACTTCAGAAGAAGCATTAGTTTGCTGAGTTCTAGCCTATGGGAATTGGCGAGATGTACATACCATTGCCATATTGTCTGCATGTTTTGCAATCTGTGGCACACATTTCGCCACCGGCCCCGGTGTCGATGGCGCACTTGAGAGAAGGTTCGTAACATGAAGTTGTATTCAATATTTATAACTCCTGGGGGAACGCTACTTTGCTGTCGCTGTGACCACAAAAATTGCTTAACTACTGAAAAGCTATTTGTTGAAATAGTGACACTACGGAGAAATGTAGTTAAACTAGTAGTATCCACCACTGCTGTCTATGGTTGTAAATATAACGGTACCTGCGGAGCACAGTGCGAGACCTCTCCTGCTTGTTTTATGAGATGAATAAAACTTCAGGCAACCGATTCCTAGCCTGGCGATATCCAGTCCACACCCCTACAACCGATGTATCTAAGGATTCCTGGCAGATTTGTATCGATAATGGAGTCTTCTACCAATACAGTCGTATTTCTCGCCTTTATGAACGGATATCGGGTTGCATTGGTTTATCCTTCCCAACTCTTATTGCTCGCCATGACGTCCATCGGCCAGAGGAAGAGCTGCACTGTCCATCCATCCATTTTCTGAGCCGCTTCTCCTCACTAGGGTCGCGGGCGTGCTGGAGCCTATCCCAGCTGTCATCGGGCAGGAGGCAGGGTACACCCTGAACTGGTTGCCAGCCAATCGCAGGGCACATCGAAACAAACAACCATTCGCACTCACAGTCATGCCTACGGGCAATTTAGAGTCTCCAATTAATGCATGTTTTTGGGATGTGGGAGGAAACCGGAGTGCCCGGAGAAAACCCACGCAGGCACGGGGAGAACATGCAAACTCCACACAGGCGAGGACGGGGATTGAACCCCGCACCTCAGAACTGTGAGGCTGACGCTCTAACCAGTCGGCCACCGTGCCGCCGAGCTGCACTGTATTTGTTTAAATTAGTAAATTTAAAAATTATTTAATTGTTGTTTATGTTTATTTATTTCTTTATTTATTGTTTATTTTTATTTATTTCATTTTATCGGCATGGTGGGCGACTGGTTAGCACATCTGCCTCACAGTTCTGAGGACTGGGGTTAAAATCCCGGCCCCGCCTGTGTGGAGTTTGCATGTTCTCCCCGTGCTTGGGTGGGTCCTCTCCGGGCACTCCGGTTTCCTCTAACATCCCAAAAACATGTGTGGTAGGTTGGTTGAGGACTCTAAATTGCCCGTGAGTGCGAATGGTTGTTTGTTTCTATTTTCCCTGCGATTGGGTGGCGACCGGTTCAGGGTGTAGCCCGCCTCCTGTCCGAAGATAGCTGGGATAGGCTCCAGCAGTCCGCGACCCTAGTGAGGATAAGCGGGAAGGAAAATGCATGGATGGAATAAATTACATCATCTCTTTACATGTAATTTGTTACTCCTCAACACGGTTAATATCACAATTGCAGCACTACTGTATTCAATACACTATGTGTGCGAGTAAATGTAAACTAATTGCAGACGTATATAAAATGGTTATGTCTGAAAAAATGCAATTTAATAATAAACATGAAAATTGTTGTCTTCGAGTGAGCTGTTGAGATGAAGGTATGTTTGTAGATGAGCGATGGCTGTGGGGGACAGGTGAGAAACACGTGCTACTGCAGGGAAAACAGGAATCTCTCAGTGTTTCAGCTGAAGTAGAGAAACTGCGGCTCTGCCACTGTTATGAGGGCAGTGGCCTGAATAGGCATGTATGAAAGGCAGCTTTCCATCCCATTTCATCTCAATGTTAAGTGCTAGGAGAATTCATGGCTCTTGCTTCATGAGCTGTGCCACTTTTACCTTTCCTGTTTATCGTGCAAATGATCACCATTCTCATCCATGTCTATAGTGGCCACAACATGCATGATGATGAGCTTTCTTTTACTTCATGTTGGCTCCTATTGCCCAGTCACGTCCCTTTACATTATCAGTGGGGTAACAGCCTCTGGTTTCCACACTGATTAAATTGTCATCTGAAAACTGCCAGACAAGTTATCAATGCGTAATTTATATGGACAAGTGATAGACGACCTAGTCTTGTTTTGAGTTTGACATACATCTGCCAAGCCTAAAGATTCAAATAACTAAATCTCTCATAAAGATTAAATGTAGAGAAAATAGTTTTTTATCAAATTTTTCAATCTCACCAAATAACGACTTATTAGTGGCTGCATTCACCATGACTTTTAATTCACTTCAGTCCAATTAGGTGCTTCTGTGTCAGTTTTGGTATTACTGTATGTGTGCTTCCACACCCTTCTGGGTAGAAAAGATAACGTTAATTTAGTTTATTCAAGACCATGGCTGGTTTAATGGTCCTTTGGAACAAGCCTCTAACAGTGTTCGCGTTGCCACCTCATCAATGGCTAATTGAAACAAAATGTGGTGAAGCGAATATTGCCCACGTTAGCCACATTGGCGAATCAAAATCGCCCGTGTCAAAAAGTCCTTCGTGATGAAAGTAAAGTTGAGCGCTCTCATTCTCCTGTGTGTTAACGGTATTAGTAGTTTAATTTTACCCCCGCTTCGTAAAAAGCTTCAATGCTTCATCGTGTGCTCACTAAGCAGACAGGCTGACGTGGTTTCCCTGCTGCGGAGAGCAACGCTTAGGGGATGATAAGACCCCATGCCGCTTGGCGCCTAATTGAAGCATATTACAGCAATGTACGTTTGGAATGTTGATGGTCAATGTGTCCTGCATTTCACATTAGTTCTCGCAGGTAGATAGCTGCCTTCTTCATCAATGCATGAACCGGTAATCACGGCATGACAACCAAAGTGTTGTCATGCCCCCACCCCAGCATCAACATTAACTGAAGTAATGTATTTTAGTTCATCCATCCATTTTCCGTACAGCTTATCCTCACTAGGGTCACGGACGTGGTGGAGCCTATCCAAGTTGACTCTGGACAGAGGCGGGGCACACCCTGAACTGGTCGCCAGCCAATCACAGGGGACATATAAACAAACAACCATTCACACGAACATTCACACCAACGGGCAATTTAGAGTCTTCAATTAACCTACCATGGATGTTTTGGGGATGTGGAAGGAAACCGGAATCCCCAGGAAAAAACCCCGCAGGCACGGAGAGAACATGCAAACTCCACATAGGCAAGGCCGGATTTTAACCCGGGTCCTCAGAACTGTAAGGCAGATGTGCTAACCATTCGCTCACTATGCCGCAGACTTTATTTCAATTTTGACAAAAGATGAGTAATGTAATTTTATACCATGTTGTCTTACTTTCGAAGTGTGCTACAATTATCTGACTTAAGTTCAAAAGCCAGCATCTGTGATGGTATGGGGCTGTGTTAGTGCCAATGCCATGGGTAACTTACACATCTGTGATATACAGGTTTTGGAGAAACATATGCTGCCATCCAAGCAACGTCTTTTTCATGGATGCCCTTGCTTATTTCAGCAAGACAATACCAAACCACATTCTGCACGTGTTACAACAGCGTGGCTTCATCGTAAAAGAGTGCGGGTACTAGACTGGCCTGCCTGCAGTCCAGAGCTATTAAATATAGGTTTAACATGATTTGCAAATCATTGTATTCAGTTTTTATTTATGTTTAACACAATGTCCCAACTTCATTGGAATTGGGGTTGTAATCTGAAGGAAGTTAGTGACTGTAAAGTAGTGGTAGGGCAGAGTGTGGCTAGACAGTATAGGATGGTGGTGGGTAAGGTGACTGGTGTTGGGGAGGAAGATTTACAAAGAAAAGGCAGAGCAGATAACTGTGTGGTGGAAGCCAAGAAAGGAAGAGTGTTGTGAAGCTTTTCTAGAAGAGATAAAACAGTCTCTTGGTGGAAAGGAGGAGCTTCCAGAAGACTGGACCACAACAGCCAAGGTGATCAGAGAGACAGGCAGGAGAGTACTTGGTGTATCTTTTGGTAGGAAACGGGAGGAGACTTAGTGGTGGAACCTCAAAGTACATTAAATCATACAAGGAAAGAGGTTAGCTAAGAAGTGGGACACTGAGAGGACTGAAGAGAGGAGAAAGTACTATTTGGAGATGCGATGTAGGGCGAAGGTAGAGGTGGCAAAGGCCAAACGAGGCATATGCTGACATGGATGCCAGGTTTGACACTATAGAAGGGTAAGAAGATCTATACAGGTTGGTCAGTTGTTCCTGATGACATACCTGTGGAGGTATGGAAGCATCTAGGAGAGGTGGCTGTGGAGTTTTTGACCAGGTTAGTCAACAGAATTCTAGATGCCAGAGGAATGGAGGAAAAGTGTGCTGGTCCCCATTTTTAGTAGTAGTGGAGGCTAGACTCAGGACAGATGCGAGTATTTGCAAGGAACAGTATGGTTTCATGCCTAGAAGGAGTACCACAGATGCATTATTTGCCTTAAAGATGTTGATGGAGAAGTACAGAGAAGGTCAAAAGGAGCTACATTGTCTCTGTAGATCAAGAGAAAGCCTATGACAGAGGACCCAGAGAGGAGCTGTGGTGCTGCATGCAGAAGTCTGGAGTGGCAGAGAAGTATGTTAGAATAGTACAGGACATGTATGAGGGCAGCAGAACAGCCGTGAGGTGTGCTGTAAGTGTGACAGAGGAATTTATGGTGGAAGTGGGACTGCATCAAGGGTCAGCCCTGAGCCCCTTCCTGTTTGCAGTGGTGATGGATAGGCTGACAGATAAGGTTAGAATGGAATCCCCATGGACCATGATGTTTTCAGAAGATGTCTTGATTTGCAGTGAGAGTAGAGAGCAGGTGTAAGAAGAATTAGGAAGGTGGCGGCATGCACTGGAAAGGAGATGAATGAAGATTATCCAAAGTAAAACAATATATGTGCATGAATGAGAGAGGTGGAGAGGGAACAGTGAGGCTTCAGGGAGAAGAGATCGCGACGGTGGAGGACTTCAAATACTTAGGTTCAAGAGTCCAGAGCAATGGTGAGTGTGGTAAGGAAGTGAAGAAGTCCAAGCAGGTTGGAACGAGTGGAGGAAAGTGTCAGGTGTGTTATGTGACAGAAGAGTCGCTGCTAGGACGAACGGTAAAGTGCTGAGGCCAGCCATGATTTACGGATTAGAGACAGTGGCACTGAACAGACAGGAAGAAGAGCTGGAGGTGGCGGAAATGAAGATTTTGAGGTCTCGGAGTGACCAGGTTGGATAAAATTAGAGGGACAGCCAAGGCTTTCCAGTATGTTTTGGAGAGAGCAGATTTCGATGGTTTGGACACGTCCAGTGGAGAGAGAGTGAGTCTATTGGTAAATGGATGATGAGGATGGATTCTTCTTACACCTGCTCTCTGCTCTCACTGGCAAGTGAGCTCGAGGAAGACCAAAGAGAAGGTTGATAGATGTAGTGAGACATTTGGGCCGTTGGTGTTAGAGAGGAGGATGCAGAAGATAGGCTTACATGAAAAAAGGATGACACGCTGGGTCGACCCCTAACACAAACCGAAAGGAAAAGAAGAAGAAGCTGAAGAAGTTTAAAAAAATGAAAACAACCTCATAATTAGAGTATTTTCCCCAATCGTTAAGCCCTAGTCTTGATTGATGACTAGGTAGTTTTGATTGGGCCCACATCGTCACAAGCTTATTGGCTTCCAAGTGATGAGGACTGGCTAAGTGTGGCTAAAGCTTTAGCCAGATAAACACACGTGATGCTGTGGCAAAGTACACACAAGTGTGGCTAGGAGATTCTTATAGCCAGATTGGCTAAGAGGTTTCATGACCCAGTGCCAACCCTGCTATAACAACTAACAGATTCTGTTTCATAACTTGACATGGGAGAATTGGCGTTGCATAACACTGTACACACTGTATAATGATGAATGGCCCAGTCATATTGTGCATATACACAATGGGTTACCACATACCTGGTGAAGAGAGCCAAGACAGAAAATGTGTTAAATTGGAAAATAAGTGTGTTTGATGTTGCGATTACACTATCCATAGTGAAAATCTGCCTTTAGCACTGTGTAACACATTGTTTGTTATGCTTGCTGAAGAATGTTTGCGCTGTAAAAGGCAATAATCTGATGACTGAATCAAGAGTAAAAAAAATCAATGCAGAAGAGTCAAATATTAACCAACAAGTTGTACACCATATTGATTTGTCATGGTGACTAGAGAATAAAAAGAAAAGATGCAGTGTTAAAAATTCTGACTGAAACCTATTGTCATGACTGTTTTTTGTTTAATATATCATCATCTATTTCCTTTGCCTGTCTATTTGAGTGTTTAGATTCTACATACCGTACATTCTACAAATTCCTCCTCTACAATTCCACAGATAATGTTAAAGTGTATTGTATGTGACTATAAACATTAGAGCGTCAGCCTCACAGTTCTGAGGACTGGGGTTCAATCCCCGGCCCCGCCTGTGTGGAGTTTGCATGTTTTCCCCGTGCCTACGTGGGTTTTCTCCGGTTACTCCGGTTTCCTCCTACATCCCAAAAACATGCATTAATTGGAGACTTTGAATTGCCCGTAGGTGTGAATGTGAATGGTTGTTTGTCTGTATGTGCCCTGCGATGGGCTGGCAACCAGTTCAGGGTGTACCCCGCCTCCTTCCCGATGACAGCTGGGATAGGCTCCAGCACTCCCGCAACCCTTGTGAGCGGCTCAGAAAATGGATGGATATTGTGGTTATAGGGTGCAGCAATGTAGATTAAAACTTTACAGTATCATAATGAGCACTGTTTCTAATGTTTTTACTTTCTTATTATGACACAGCAGTGCAAACTACAAGCCCAATAATTTACATATTGTAACAATTAATACCTAAACCAAAAAGAAACGTTATTACCTTTGAAATGGCAACATTTTTGATACAGCTCTTGCATTGCATCCCTGTGATTGCGTCAGTGGAATTTTTTTTTGTGGCTGGTCGGTGTATATGCTGTATGTATTGTTGCTACTAATGGTACAAATTATTACTTGCTAATGGTAAGTTGAACAGTTTTATACTTAAAATCAATAGCAGTTCTTCAAAGGGTTAGGTTTGGCCTTGTTAACACATAACCAGTCCTCTCCTATCCTGTCACTCCACCAGGTGGTTGCATTGTAGAATGCAGCAGGCTTACATGTTTATTTTTCTCCTCCGTTTGTCTACGGTGGCTCTGAAGTGAAAACCAAAACAGCAAATCCCTAAACACAAAAATAAATACCTAACCATAACAGCAAATGAACTAATCACAGCAACAACAAATAACTAAACACATCAAATGAATAAAAACACAACAGCATATAATTAATCACAACAACAAATAACGAAACACAACAACAAATTAAAAACAAAACGAAATTAAGATACCGAAAGAAGCAGGTACTGGGGATTAAACTCTCTGATCATTGGACACTTTACCACTTTGGCGTGGTACTAAGTGACAACGTAATGCTGTAGATCTTTACATTTATTTCTTTATTAGAAGTATTCCAAGTCGCTATTTACTACATGCGGCTAATTCGTACCATCTTTCATTAGTTTCCGCACTAATGGGCAAACTCTGGTAGAGGGATTGACCAAGAAGTCATTCTTTCACATACTACCTAAAGTCATGGTTACATATAAATAAATAAATAAATAAAAGCACAACATAAGTAATACAGTAAACGTGACAGCTCAATAAGGTTTACATTCAAACATACACAGAAAAGACATTTCACGTAACAATAAGGATGTCAATTATTGCAAAAGAACAAAACAAAAACAAAAAAATACATAAATAAATCTACATTGTATTGTGGGAATCGAGCAGCTAGACGGCACGTATACTTGTTTTTCGGGAGCAGTAGCAGCTAGCTTTGAAGAATCAAGAATCACTATTTATTTATTTATTCACTTTATTTGCTAATCTCGGTGGCCGACTGGTTCAAGCGTCTACCTCATCGTTCTGAGGACCGGGGTTCAATCCCCCGCCCCTCCTGTGTGGAGTTTGCATGTTCTCCCCGTGCCTGCGTGGGTTTCCTCCCACATCCCAAAAACATGCATGGTAGGTTAATTGAAGTCCCTAAATTGCCCGTAGGTGTGAACGTGAGTGCGAATGGTTGTTTGTTTATGTGTTCCCTGCGATTGGCTGGCAACCAGTTCAGGGTGTACCCCGCCTCCTGCCCGATAATAGCTGGGATAGGCTCCAGCGCTCCCGCGACCCTTGTGGGGATAAGCGGCTCAGAAAGTGGATGGATGGATGGACGGATATTTGCTAATTTTACCAGCTAGCATCTATTCGACATGACACTACAATCTCCTTCGTTTCCTTTTGTTCGCCTCTTTTTGACGTAATATTTACATAGTTCCCCCTACTGTTCAAACTGAAATACCACAGTTGCATAAAATTGTACCTTGATAACATGACAAACTTGTCCCTCTTTTTAAAAATTGCCTTACGTTTTTGATACTCAAAAAAATGCCAAGTTCAAACTGAAGTATATTTTTATGTTTCAAATTGCCTCACCAGAAATGTTTGTGGACAAGAAAATTCTGTTTCCTGCTATATGAACAATGTGAATTTAAGAAAAATACTGTTGATTATCTAAAAGAGGAAACCAATTGGACGTTCATTATTAAGTGAAATGTCTAATTTTCTCTTTATTCCTTTAACCAAGCAAAAATATATTTTATCTTTATACTTGATTACTCCAACAGAGGTCACTGATGGTGTAGTGGTATACTCGCCTGACTTTGGTACAGGCAGCGTGGGTTCAGTTCCCACTAATATAATATATAAACCATATATATATATATATATATATATATGGTTTCCTCCCACCACGTTTGGAGAAGAAATGGCACTGCACATCACCCTAAAAACACCATACCAACAGTGAAGTTCAGAGGTGGGAACATGATGGTGTGGGGCTGATTTTCAGCAAATGCAAAATCATGTGTGTCAACTTCCATGATTCTTGTTAACATCTGTACCAAAATTTCAAAACGTCATATATCATAAATGATAATGTTGCAATATTGTAAGCATTTTTGTGTTACCAAACATTAATAATAGTTGAAAAACCCATCACCCTTGATTTCTGATTCCAAAACTAGTTCATACATTTTTTGTGTAAATATGATGAGGCGAGGCGGCACGGTGGCCGACTGGTTAGAGCGTCAGCCTCACAGTTCTGAGGACCCGGGATCAATCCCCGGCCCCGCCTGTGTGGAGTTTGCATGTTCTCCCCATGCCTGTCTGGGTTTTCTCCGGGCACTCTGGTTTCCCAAAAACATGCATTAATTGGAGACTCTAAATTGCCCGTAGGCATGACTGTGAGTGCGAATGGTTGTTTGTTTCTATGTGCCCTGCGATTGGGTGGCAACCAGTTCAGGGTGTACCCCGCCTCCTGCCCGATGACAGCTGGGATAGGCTCCAGCACGCCCGCGACCCTAGTGAGGAGAAGCGGCTCAGAAAATAGATGGATGATGAGGCGATTAAAGATTTTTATGGTTTCACAGTCATAACGGCCCTCTGAGGGAAACCGTAACTACAATGTGGCCCGCGACAAAAATGAGTTTGATACGCCTGTTCTAGATTATTCTGAATTAATCATTGACAACAGCAACATCATTTTGGGGGGATTTCTACGAAGCATTTAATTCAATGGACCATAAGTTTATTTCAATTTCTATTTAAATATCTTTTTGTTTTTGTGTGAAATACACGTTTTGTTGATTTTGTTCTTTGAACACAGTGATTATGTATGCAACTGAAACAAATAAAATATGTACCTATTTTTAATTTTAAATAAACCATAAAGTATTTTATTTTTCAAATTATGAAGGGTTCCGTAAATGCGCGCATGAACCTTGTTGGGTTCAGTAATCTAGAGGTTTCACATTTTCTTGGTCTTGACAGCTGGGATAGAACATTTTGTGGGTGTGGTAATCAAGTTTGTTTGTTTGAGAAAGATAACTTCCTTTAAGTCCCATTTCACTGAAAGCAGCTCAGATTCACTTCACTCTTATCATGATGGATAAGTACAAAAAAACCTGCAGATGCTGTTATATCTATTTTGTCTTTGACATGAATCTCTTAGCAGCTACCTGTTTCAGCTTTGGACTGTGGCATCTATTTCAACACCTTTGCCCTCCTCTCTAAATCTCAATCTCGGTGTTTTCTTAGAGTTCAAACAAACATCAATCTCCGCAGTTAAAGAAATAAAAACATCTTGGCTCCCGATGACTGAGTTTTACTTTACACAAATGACTCCAAGGGATACATGAGTGGAACAATTTATCTTCCTTTTTCCCATGGACACCATTACAAAGACCTCACAAGGGGTGTGAGGCCAGACAGGAGTGACGTTAAGGTCTCTCTTGGCAATGTGGGAAAATGGCTATTGGTGTCTATTTAGCTTGTGGGTCAAAAGTCAGATGTCAAATGTTAGATTGTCCCCAATTCTGGGATAGGTAGGGAGGGCTCAAATTCAAACTACATTAGCCAATGTTTTCTATCATACTTGATGAAATGACTCTAAACAAACCACTTGACCGCTTTAGCCCTCACTCACGACATTATTTAGTTCTACGAACTGCACAAAACTGTTTTTCCAGCTGTTTATACTTGTTGGAACTGTAAATATAGCACAGTGAACATTAAGTAGCTTTTAGCAGGTCATGTGTTCCCCATAGGCTGATGGAGTGAGAACCTGTAGTCCACCAAAAATAATATTTGATTTGCACTCAGTTGATGAATAGATTTGTTGATTCTGCTGGAATGAGTTTACGGACCTACACACATAAACACACACACACACACACACGCACGCACACAAGAAACTCACTTAACTAAAATGTTAACAGTGCTTTGAAATAAAGAGTAGTGGTGAGACTTAATAAAAAAAAGAAATCCAATAAATGAGAAGATGTGAAATTATTTAATCCCATTTTAAATTAAATGCAAGTATTTGTCTCAATAAGAAATGAGTCAGTTTCCATCAGGCCACTGCATACACTACCAGAAGAAGAATGCAATTTTTAATGAACTGCAATTGTAGGGATCGTACTAGAAGGAGAATTTTGAACTGACTCCAACTCATACATAGAAATTGGCCATAAAAGCAATTTCAATCTTTGAAGCATATTTATTTTTGTTTTACTTTCTAGTACATTCCACAATAGTGGAAACCTTCATATATACTGTAATTGGCCAAATGTAAATAAGTCACAGTTTAATACTGTAATTTCTACCATAAAAAAAATTAATAATAATCATAAAAAAGGTGAAAGAAATAAAGAAATAAATAAATACATATGTGGCGTATATTAGTAAAAAAAATGTAATTAATTTAGGAGAAAAGAATAAACCGGAAGCGACGCTTCCGTTACTTCCGGTTTACCGTAATTTTAAGTTTAATTGTTAAAATCAAACTAATTTTACCTATTAAAGGGACACCATGTCACTTTTTATGTGGATAAAATTTAGGGAAAGTGACAAAAAAATACAACTGAGTGGAATTTTATAGTATATTTAATGACATCTACAAGGGATCTAGAGGAAAACACACAAATGAGTCTAACTAACGAAAGAAAATAACACTAATAATGATAAAAAGAAGGAAAATAGGCATACGAAAAGGGAAATAGAACATCGTATGTTGGATTAAAGTTGGAAATGTGAGCATTTACTGCGTCCAGTGTGGACGGGAGAGAGAGAGAGGACGAAGTTGAGATTTGTCTGAAGCTAGTAATTTCCCCGAAATCATTAGGCACTAATGTTGTAGTGTGGCAAATGTTTTGCCGCGTCTACTCAAAGACCATAGGCTGAAGGTGGTGGGTGGTAGTCTCTCTCTCTGGAAGTGGCTCAGGAAGCAAGGCGGCAGATTTGGTTGCAGAAGAAAAATATTTAGAAAAATCAAACAAAAAGGAAAGAGGCGGAAGAAGAACAATTGTTGTGCGTCACGCCTTCTTGGGAGAACAGGACCATCTCTCTTCCTGCCTTTTTGTGTGTGGCACGCTGGCAATTTCAGAGCGATCCCGCTTGGCTGGAAGCGTACCTGGTACCTTCGTAGTAGCTGCTCTGATCGCCTAGCGGTGGCCCGCGGAGAGGCTGGGAAGCCGGGTCTCTCTATACCCAAGGGCCGCGGTTACCGAGCCGTGCCCGAACAAAGGGGGCAGGGGGGAGCGGTGGCCGAAGGCCAGCCCGGCTGGCGAGTTGCCAGCAAGACAAGAGAAGAGAAAAAAAACAAGAGCGCCAGGGTTAAGTTCCCCAGGGGCGTGTCGAAGAGGGACGGAGAAGACCACCCCCAATAGCTTGAATCTTGTCTACAAATTTGATAAAATGGGTTTAAAATCATACATTAATGTAAAATAACCTCAACCTGGTACTCTCTTTACTCACAGGTCAAGCACATGGAATGTTTATACTTTAGTTTTGGCAAATCAACTGCTTATGATTCAAATCACATTTCATGCTGCTGGGAGTCAAATCAAGACAAACAATTCTCAAAATCTCACAGCTGCGTTTGTAAAGGTGACTCATTGACACAGACATCAAGGCATACATTTGGAAAAATTCAGCAGAGTTTGTGAAATATCAAAGCAGACGTTTTTCCTTGGTTGAACGTCAAATGAGAGTCCACCCGGTCGTCTTTGCAGTTCGTCTTGACGCCTGCGGGTGGCGCCTTGCACGCACATTTGGATATTAACCAAGTAGTTTGTTGCTGTATTTGCATCCCATCGTCGTCGGTCCCTTTAGGGTCCAAAGTGTCTTATTGTGGGAGTCTCACAGCAGGGCGGCTACGAAGGCTACAGTGTATCAAACCGTGGGGAGCCAATGTGTCACCTCTGTTTGCAGGGAGCATGTCCGCTACACATACATACATAAAAATAAAAAGGTCCCTTTTTCTTGTTGTGCATGAGAGTGGAGAATGTAGCTGTGTGCATGCTGCAAAACCAATAAAGTTATGCGTCAGCATGATTGATATGACATGAATTAGGACACTGAGAAAAGTTTAATGTGGCCTGGAGAGCTTAAATGAAAAAGTGTGATTAAATAAATGTGTTGTCTCTTTCAACCTTTTTTCATTTTCAGTAATTTATGCCCTGATAAAAAAGGGAACAAATGTTGGAATAGAGGTTGTCATCACATCATCGTAATAGTTACAAAACAGTCGATAAAACAAGATTCCACATGATGTGAGTAAAAGCTATTTGTCAATCTTACACCCTGGTGCTGTGCGTCATGTAGCCATGCTATCTTCTCCTGGAAAGTCCGCCCACAGTGACCTTATTTTCTTTGAGGCTAACCTCTGACCTCTGCCATGGCTGATGGGAACGCTCCCTTATCTCCTTGGTCGACTGGGTGGTCAGTACAGTACCAACACATAACCACAGCCTGACAGCCCAGTTACTGTGGGAATCCTCCCAGGGGTAAGACCCACTGAGAGCAAACTTGGAATGAATAGGTGTCAGCCTTGTTGGGTCTGTGCATCCCAGCAAGACATGCAAACCCAGCAAGTCCAACATTGCCAAAATCATCATAATACGCTAACCATGGGCCAAGCTCATTTGCCGACCATCTCAATAAAGATCTTGCAGTGAACTCACAAATGTGCATTGTTCATCCTTGTCTGTTCAAAGGGAAATGTACAGAACACTTAAAATGAGAGAAGAACTGCAATTAATTTGGAGTAACTTGAAGTAAATTGAATCCATTGAAAGCTTGGTGTCCATTCAAATATTAGCAATCTGCACAGCTTCCAAAAAAACAAAAAAAAACCTGGTACACGTGAATCCCCTGCTTTCTGTCATAAATGGGATCCATGAGGTCAAAGTGCAGACATCTCACTGGGCAGTAGGGGTTGTGTGACCAATGGGGAAGTGCCTGGGGTGGAGGGGGGGGGGGGGGGGGGGGTGGTTGAGGGGAGCAGAGGTCTTTTTCAAGTGGTCACCTCTGGGAAGGCTCCCATCCAGAATCACTGTCGTCTGTTGTTGAAGAGGACAGCGGTGATGGTATAAAACAGTTGGGGGGACCTGACGACTCAGCCAGTGCCTCAGCTTCCACCATCATAGACTCACCATTTATAAAAGAAGAGTATCCAATCATCTTGATCCAGCTTCCATCATTGGCCTTCTACTTTTTTTCCTTCCAGCCTGCTAGAAGCCACCATGGCAGTGTTGATGGCTTATTGGTTAAGTTTGGTTGCTGTGTCATGGACAATGAGCACAGGCCATGCTTTGAGGAGGTAAGAGGCTTTTTCTTTGACAGCAACTATTATATATGTTGATACTGTTGATTCAGATGAACTGATTACAATAGTGCCATTATTAGTTAATGATCCAGGAGGTACCCTTCAAGATCCCACAAAATTATAACAGCTAAGATGAGATATTGCCATACCAGTATATGCTTTTACAAAGAGAGCTGGATATGAGATGAGTCACACACTCACTCCAAAAAATTAAGGTTCTTCAGAGGTTCTACTGTATACTTAACCCCTAGTTTCATATTGCACCCCTGGATCCATGTAGCACTATGATACACATCTGTGGCTCTTTTTGGGGTTCATTACCAGTTATTTAGAAAGGTGATAGTTCTATATTGTATCTCTGATTATAACGACAACGACCATGGGGTTGTTTAGATCAAGCGTGTCAAACTCATTTTAGTTGGCAGGTCACATTCACCCCGATTTGATCTCAAGTGGCCCAGAGGCAGTATATTCGTGGCTCAATATGCTATAAATAACAACTATTCCAATTTTTCCCTGTTTTGGTGTAAATAATTACGAGTACATTTGGAAAATATTTACATTTATTGAATATTACCTGGTGGCATGGTGGACGACTAATTAGAACATCTGCCTCACAGTTTTGAGGTCATGGGTTCAAATCTGAGCTGTGGCCTTCCTGTGTGGAGCTTGCATGTTCCCCCTGTGCTTGCCTGGGTTTTCTCCAGGTACTCCGGTTTCCTCCCAGATTCCAAAAACATTCATGGTAGGTTAATTGAGAACTCATGTAAAACATGTGTACATGTAAATGTGAGTCTGAATGGTTGTTTGTTTATGTGCCCTGCGATTGGCTGGCGAGCCGTCCAGGGTATCCACTTTCACTCACGCAATGTCAGCCGGGATAGAGCAGCACACCCGTGACCCTAGTGAAGATTAGCGGTGAAGAAAATGTATGGATGGGTAAATCACGAGCAATTTGAAATTTCCTAAAAAACAATAGCAATTTCAACATTATGAATCTTTTTTTTTCTTATACACGTGCAAATTATAAAAGTGGCTCTATATGCACTGTTTATAAAACAACTCTGAAACTCTCTAAATCATTTTAAATTTACACAAATTTCCAGAGTCATCTGGAAGTTTTGACAACCTCAACTGACTCATCGCATCATACAAACTAAAGTGGTAACTACTCAGAAAGAATGTCCGTTATCCACCTACTTTGTAAATGTTTACATAAAAATAATTACAAGTTGTGGCAGTGCATGAAAAAAAACAAAAAAACACAAAAGGGTTCCACCAAACCAACCTCGTTTGAACTAAAGCTAAAGGCTGACAATTTACAATTTCTACAGGAGGTATTTATTTTCACAGAACTGTAGTGCAAAGGTGGCACAGCATTTTACATGAAATAGACTTACTTTGTTCCTGAAACTTGGCATATTTTAGACTTTACGAGTGCTTCTGTATCAGATATTGTGAGTAGCAGCCAATTTCAGAATGTCATTGAAAAGGTAAGTGGTTGTCAATACGCCCTTCTGAAAAAACAGTAACTTTTATTAAAAATAGTAGTGAATGTGTTCTCTATGCCCACAGGCCGGATTGGACCCCCTGACAGGTCGGTTCTGGGCCTTGGGCTATACATTTGACACCCCTGCTTTAGATAATATATCACTCTAACCTAGGCCCATATTTGGTCAATTATACATTTTTTCACAAATCTATACCATTAGCCAGTCCCCATGTGGGTCTGTTATTTTTAAAAATTACTCACCAATCTAACGTAATCTAATGTAGGTAAGTGTTGAAAATGACTTGCGCTTTTTGACAAAGCATTCGTAACGGCTCAAATAACATTTAGTTTACTGTGGTTTCATGAAAATTGATGGTTTTGGAGATATGAGGATTACGCCCGACGGCAGCAATATTAGGATGAATATTTGTTTCTATGTCGAACCATTGTATAATGGTTGGTTCTAGAACCATAAAATTGAGTTCCATAAAGCAGTTACCCTAAGCGTATAAACCAGAGAAACACATTTGACTACTATGTAGAACCTTTATTGTTTTAGATTGTAAGTCCAGGTGTGACATAACGTATTTGTTAACAGCAATATGGCTTTCAGCTGGCCTGGAGAAGAAAAGAAAAAAAAGGTCAGGTGTGAAACGTTACACCACTATTTAGCCCTTCAGCATTCAGCACTTAGTTTTGTGTGTTTTGATACTACACTGCGGGTCTAGGTGGAATGGCCCTCTTCGTCGGTGGCCTAATGGGCCCAACCTGCGGCAGCCATGCCTCTTAATCACTTTGCACACACTCACACCATTCACTGTATATATTTCTCACTAATCACATCTGGGCACATACACATATCAAAGGGTTCCTGGGGGACTGGTACGGAATCGAGAGGGTGTGGGTGTCAGATTGTGTTTCAGTACGTCTGTGCTGTTTCCCGGTCCGTGCGCCATGCCCCTCCGCCCTGCCTGCCCGCCTGGATTTTAAATGCATCACACACACTCCCCATGTTTTAATGCACCACATACACCTATTTCTTGGGGGTGGTGGGTCGTGGGGGGGGGGGGGGGGGGGGGGGGGTTGGCTGCTAGGCAGTAGTTCCTGGCAGCCCTGCCCCCACCCCTTCAGCTCACTGACCTCTCCAGATTTTAATGCACCACAACACTCGGGGGGGGGGGGGGTAGGGACAATGACTGCTAGTCGGGGACCTGGCAGTCATAGTAACAGGGGGGGGGGGGGCGGGGTAGGTGGGTCTCACTTACTTGCATGGCGGTGCTCCCAAGGCCGGGCCCCCCGGGCATTGGGTCCCTGTGGCCCCCGCTGGGTGGCCGGCTGACAGGGCGCCTCGGTGGGGCCGGCGGACCGCCCTGGCTGCTCTCGGGTGGACCCCTGGGCCTGATCCCGCCCGTCGATTGATTGGGTGGGGTCCTCAGCCACCGCGGTGCGGCCACAGGAATTAGAGGACACCTCTGTCAGTCTTCGTGCATGTAAAACGGTATCAATTCACTTGTATGTATCCGCAGCCACACACCCCTTACTGTAACAAATAACTCATGAATATGCAAATCGCTTGTGTATCCCCTCACTTATAATCTCGTCCTGTACACTATTATAATTTACATAATTAATGCCACCACACTTAATTTGTACAGCCGGGTTCACGACCCTAGTCTTGCATGCTTCTTCTCCTGTCCTTGTCCTGTTCTATATTGTCCTGTCCTTCCCTAACAGGGTGTAGCACTACAGCCCCATGCTACACTCCTATTTAACGTTTCATCATTGTAGCTAAAGTAATGATTTACTTCTTATCCTGTTTACAATTAGTGCTTTGTCTTCTGTCTTTGTTTCTTTCGCCCTTCTAGAAACATTGTTCTGTTCGACTGATCAAGTCTGATTCTCAATAAACCTCAATTATAATACCACAGTGGAAGCTTAAAAACTCCACTGTGACACAGTAAAACTGTTTCGGCATGAAAGGGATGCAGATTTTCCATTCTGCTTGACCTAACAGCCGAACAGGACAAAAAAAAAAAAAAAAAAAGATACTACAACCAAAGGAGCAATGTTGGCGGGGCAACTCAGTGTCCCATTAATACAGAACAGAAATTTTAAAAAATCCAGCTTTTAAAAGGGGCTACAGGATGCAATCTTAGCCACCCGCTCAAAGAAACCAACATAGCATAATAATTTCTCCTCTGAAGAAAATGAAACACATCAATCAAAGCAGTGAGGACAGAAAACAAAAAACAAGTTTATTTTTGTTTACAACTATTGCTTCTAGCTTTTGCTTCACATTTGTGTATTTTTTTGTTTTTTTCTGGCTAGGATATGACAGTTAAGAAGCCTGCATTTTATTAGTGGCTGGAAGCTGGAATGATGACCAGTAATATAGCGTGTCACTGGATATGGCATCAACATCGTATCATACTTTTGTATTCTTTCAGCAATCACATGCACCAGGCTGTTTGCTGTTTGTCTTTCTTCTGGCTCACAAGGTTTGAGTTTCCTGCTTGTCAACTCTGCTTCCAGAATAAGCCTGAAGAAGATGCCATCTATCAGGGAGGCACTGCAGGATATGGGGGTTTCAGTGGAGCAGGTGTTGACTGAGTTAGCACAGATGGGCTCGCAAGACTTCAGCAATGGAACTGCACCCACTCCTTTGACCAACTATTTGGATGTGAGTCAATTTAGTCCACACAATGTTAAGGAATTCATATCACATGTTCTCTTGGTCAGACATTGAAATGTCAATCTTAACAAGCTGACCAGGTTACTTTAATATATATAAAAGGTGATAAATGTTTATATATATATATATATATATATATATATATATATTCTTGTTGTATACATCATACTTTCAGTGTTGAATTTCATAGTCCAGATGGGAATTTTCAGCATAAATATAATTTTTTTCTTTATCTCTAATAGACACAGTACTATGGAGAAATCAGTATTGGCTCTCCAGCTCAGATGTTCAATGTAGTATTTGACACAGGCTCAGCCAACCTGTGGGTTCCCTCGCAAAGCTGCTCCCCTTTTTCCACAGCCTGTTGTAAGTGTCACACACATGCAGCAGAAGTGTTTGCTTTGAGTGTGTATGTGCACGGTTCCCATAACTTCAGTCGACTCAAATGAACTGTGACCTTCTAGTTACTCACAACAGGTATGACGCCTCCATGTCTCGCACTTACATGGAAAATGGAACAGGATTTTCCATCCAGTATGCCTCAGGGAATGTCAGAGGATTCCTCAGTGAGGATGTGGTTGTGGTGAGTTAAAAATTCACAACCTGTGCTGTCCATTGACATGTTGTGATGAAATTATTTGCTTGATTCATAAAGTGTTCTTAAAAGACCCCTGTGAGTTGACCCCCAACTAGCATAAAATTGGAAACACTAGACAGGCTAACGATTAGCATCTATGTGGCGGTGTTATAATAGTTTAAGAAACTGATATTTGAACTCATGCATACCGACAATATAAGAATATTCATGGGGATGTGTTTTTTATTCTCTGCCAAAAACAACTAATATCACTCCGGATTACTGAGGTACATGAAGCAGTTAAGTGAAACTGCTCTTCATTTGTCTGCATGATCCATCCATCCATCCATCCAATTTCTACCGCTTATCCGAGGTCGGGTCGCGGGGGCAGTAGCTTTAGCAGGGACGCCCAGATGTCCCTCTCCCAGCCACTTCATCCAGCTCTTCCGGAGGGGTCCCAAGGCGTTCCCAGGTCAGCCGAAGGACGTAGTCTCTCCAGCATGTCCTGGGTCGTCCCCGAGGTCTCCTCCCGGTGGGACGTGCCCGGAACACCTCACCAGGGAGGGGTCCGGGAGGCATCCGAATCAGATGCCCCAGCCACCTCATCTGGCTCCGCTCGATGTGGAGGAGTAGCGGCTCTACTCTGAGATCCTCCCGGATGACCAAGCTTCTCACTCTATCTCTAAGGGAGAGCCCGGACACCCTGCGGAGGAAACTCATTTCGGCCGCTTGTATCCGGGATCTTGTTCTTTCGGTCACGACCCACAGCTCGTGACCATAGGTGAGGGTAGGAATGTAGATCAACCGGTAAATCGAGAGCTTCAACTTTCGGCTTAGCTCCTTCTTTATCACAACGGATCGATACAAAGTCCGCATCACTGCAGACGCTGCACCCCCCACAGAACACCCCGAGGGACACGGTCGAACGCCTGCTCCAAGTCCACGAAACACTGGTTGGGCGAACTCCCACTTCTTAAAAAGGGGGGACCACCACCCCAGTCTGCCAATCCAGAGGCACTGTCCGCGATGTCCACGCGATGTTGCAGAGGCGTGTCAACTAGGACAGCCCCGCAACATCCAGAGCCTTGAGGAACTCCGGGCAAACCTCATCCACCCCTGGGGCCTTGCCACCGAGGAGCTTTTTAACTCCGCCCCTCTCTTCACCCGAGTGCCCAAGACATGCGGCAGCAAGTCCGATGACACGACCACAAAGTCGATCATCGAACTGCGACCTAGGGTGTCTTGGTGCCAAGTGAATGTGTGGACTCCCTTATGCTTGAACATGGTGTTCGTTATGGACAATCCATGATGAGCACAGAAGTCCAACAACAGAACACCGCTCTGATTCTGATCGGGGGGGGGGGGGGGGGGGGGCGTTCCTCCCAGTCACGCCCTTCCAGGTCTCACTGTTATTGCCCACGTGAGCATTGAAGTCCCCCAGCAGAACGATGGAGTCCCCAGCACCCCCTCCAAGGACTCCAAAAAGGTTGGATACTCTGAACTGCTGTTTGGTGCATAGGCACAAACAACAGTCAGGACCGTCCCCCCACCCGAAGGCGGAGGGAGGCTACCCTCTCGTCCACCGGGGTGAACCCCAACGTACAGGCGCCGACCCGGGGGGCAATAAGTATACCCACACCTGCTCGGCGCCTCTCACCGTGGGGAACTCCAGACTGGAAGAGAGTCCAATCCCTCTCGAGAGGACTGGTACCAGACCCCAAGCTGTGTGTGGAGGCGAATCCGACTATATCTAGTCGGAAATTCTAGACCTCACACACCAGCTCGGGCTCCTTCCTCGCCACAGAGGTGACATTCCACGTACCTAGAGCCAGCTTCTGTAGCCGAGGATTGGATCGCGAAGGTCCCTACCTTCGGCCACCGCCCAGCTCGCACTGGACCCGACTCCTACGGCCCCTCCCACAGGTGGTGAGCCCATGGGAAGGGGGACCCACGTTACCCTTTCAGGCTGTGCCCGGCCGGGCCCCATGGGTGCAGGCCTGGCCACCAGGCGCTTGCCTTCGAGCCCCACCTCCAGGCCTGGCTCCAGAGGGGGGCCCCGGTGACCCGCGTCCGGGCAAGGGAAACCTGAGTCCATTGTTTGTCGTCATCATAAGGGGTCTTTGACCCGTGCTTAGTCTGGTCCATCACCTAGGACCTGCTTGCCATGGGTGACCCTGCCAGGGGTATAAAGCCACAGACAACCTAGCTCCTAGGATCATTGGGACACACAAAGCCCTCCACCATGATAAGGTGACAGCTCAAGGAGGGGTTGTCTGCATGACTGCATCATATATCTGTCCCCGGTGGTCAAGTCGCAATGAATTAATCATGACATACGAACTGTTTAATTCTCTACATTCCATTTAATTATGTTGTTATTATTACATATATATTATAAAGTGTGATTTTCCTCACATTACAACAATGTCTATTGTTTTTTTTTGGGGGGGGGGGCAGAGGCTGGAATAGATGAATGACATCTCCATTCCTTTCAATGGGGAAAGATGATTTGAGTGTTTTGAGTTACAAGCTTGGTCATGGAATAAATTAAACAAGAAAACCTCAAGGCACCACTGCACTTTTTATGAGAAGGTTCTGGAGTAAAAGTGAAAAAAAAATAATTTGTGGATAGCCACATTATTAATGAAAAGTGTGGTCTTAAAAGCAAATTTGTCTGTCAGAAGGACTTCTCATTTTCATTCATCTCATCTTGTCATTCTCTGCCTTCAAGGTGGGTGGGATCCCCGTGGTCCAGGTGTTTGCTGAAGCGACCTCCCTGTCTGCCATGCCCTTCATCTTTGCAAAGTTTGACGGCGTCCTGGGGATGGGCTACCCGAATGTGGCCATTGATGGTATCATTCCAGTGTTTGACCGCATCATGTCTCAGCATGTCCTCAAGGAGCAAGTGTTCTCTGTTTACTACAGCAGGTATGTTGAGGTCGGCAGACTCACTTCCATTGGTACAGTTGGTGTTTTTCAGAAAAATAGAGATGCATTCATCCTAAATTAAGGCTTAACAATGTGTAAAATCGCTTCTAAAGGACTGAAATGTCACCAGTCAAGAGTCATATTGTTATGTGTTACATTTATATATTTTTTTTTTTTAAAAAGAAAGGAAAGGCTGCAGTAACAAGAAATAGTATGAGTAATGAACAAGAAACACATGATGTATGATGTTTTTTCAACTTTACTTTCGACAAAATTTGCTTTCGACAAGCAAGAAGCCAGGGCTTATCATAAAAGCCAAACAAAAATCTAGGTTCTATACTTTCGGTTGCTGTCACACTTGCAGTACAGTATCAACTATTTGATCCGGTTCTGGTTAGAGGAGAGAAGAAAAATAACAGTTCTACTCACAGGAATGACAGATAAAAAGACCATCTCAAACACTTTTGTCGTGAAAAGGAAGTGAAACGCTTACAATGTTGACATTGATATTTAAAACATTACACTTTCTTATTTGAAAGAATCCTGGAAAAGAGTGTACTGCTTTCAGGGACCCACAACATTCACCTGGTGGAGAGCTGGTTCTGGGCGGCACAGACCCAAACTACTACACTGGAAACTTTAATTATATGGACACCAAAGAGATGGGAAAGTGGGAGTTAGTAATGAAAGGGTAGGTTTTCGTAACCTGATACCTCCAATAGTTCACATACAACATCTGTTTTATTGTCCATTTGTTTATTCAATCTTTTAGTGTTTCTGTGGGAACAGAAATGATATTTTGTGCAGAAGGCTGCACAGCTGTGATCGACACAGGCTCGTCTTACATCACAGGCCCAGCCTCCTCCGTTTATGCCCTGATGAAAAGCATCGGAGCACAGCTGGATGAAAGTGGTGTAAGTTTTTTTTTTTTTTTACATGTTCAAAATGGTTTCATGATGAAAATATTTGCCCTCTAGAACAGAGGTGTCAAACTCAAATTCACGATGAGCCAAAATAAAAAATTGCAACAACGTCACGGGCCAAACTCAATATTTAATGAAAAATCACTGCGATGTGCATGTTTCCCTTCCCTTCTCTCCGGAAATGTAGCGTTAAAGTTTATCATATGACAACAAACTTAAATTTTGCTTAAACACTGAATCTGGAATAAACAAACTTTAATATTATAAACACCAGAAATCAAATTTGCTATAAAAGACGTCAGTGGTATTTGTTTGCTGTTTTGTACTTAAATAGATAACATGAATTCTTCTGTCTCTCCATCCTCTATTTAGCTATCTCCAACTACCTTTCTTTTTGATGTAAATCTTTTTTCAAAGGCCAACAACAAAACAACCCAAAAAAATAAGAATATCCTTCAATAAAAATCCAAACTTCAAACTATTAACAGTCCCTGCCGAGGAGTTGATAAAGGGCATTCAAAAACATTAATTCAATTATGTTATATTCTTTGTTACAGCCACGTTGCTCCGCACACGACAAACAGGTTTATCTTTTAATTTAGTGAACAGACAATCTGCCTCCCACCTGTCTTGGAAGTTAACCGTTTTCCATCTTTTGTTTGGCCATTTTTGGGAAGGGGAAGTGTCAATTTGCTCGAGGAGACCGGTAGCATGGTTGCTAACGACTGCAGCAGAAAGGGAAGGGGCGCTCGCCGGTCTAGACTGATGGGCCAACACACTAGCAAAGCATTCTGGGAATTGTAATATTAATGGCGCATGTGCTATATACTGGCGGACCAGCTCTAATACACATTTGATATTGTCTTGCGGGCCAAATATAATTACATCGTGGGCCAAATTTGGCCCCCAGGCCTGAGTTTGACATTTATGCTCTAGAATGCCCTGCCAATCATTACACCATAACTGATGTTTTCAATCAGTACAAAGTCAACTGTGACACTGTGAAGACATTGCCAAGTATTGCTTTTCATCTTGGTGGCCACGAGTACTCCCTCACGCATGAGGACTATATTTTGCAGGTAAGTTGGACAGCAAATGCTGAGTCATTCAAATTTATAGTACTATATATTGTCAGTCATGGGCGATTTATTGTGGCTCCAGCAATCGCAGATCGAGGGGGATGTCTGCATTGTTACCTTCAGGGGCTTGGATGTGCCACCCCCTACAGGTCCCATTTGGATTCTGGGAGCCAACTTCATCGCCCGCTACTACACAGAATTTGATCGTCGCAGTAATCGGATAGGCTTTGCTGTAGCCGTCTAACAACACTAAAAAGTGAACGCTATTTTCAACTTCCTGCTACTGGCTACACACTTTTCACTTCTGTGGTTCAAAAACTCCAGCAGCCTATTAAGGATTCATCCACCATCATGCTTTGCTTCTTTGCATTTCTGCCGTCTTATTCTGCCAAGTTTTGTTACACTGAACACCTTCTGTTTTCTATTTATGTATATGTGTAAAAGCCATTGCAAAAGGTGTCTGTGTGTCTCGCCTGTTTATGTCAAACGGAAATAAAGCTGTTGGCGTTCCGATGGATGAATAGCTTTGTTGATTTCATTCTGTGATCAGGAGGTTTTATGTTAAGTTGAAAACAAATGGCTGGTTGACTGTGACTGACACAATGATTGTGGTTTATTTCAGCTAGCATCTAATCAGTCTCACATCCGTCTAGCCACTGTATATCCATTCATCCCTGTCCAATGCTTTGTGCAGCTCATGATTACAGTAGATTTGGTGGACATAAAATGAGGATCATATGAAAAAAAGCAGAAGTGACTCGAAGATAATAAAACAATAAAAGTGCAGTTTTATTAGAAGCTCATGTCACATATTTTGTCTTCTAAATGGTGCAAATCGAATCAAGTGACTGGTGATTATCATATCCGCAAATTGTTTGCCATGGATTCTGTCTGTCGTCAGTACACAGTGAGCCAAAGCTGTTGTCATTGTTAAATCAAGTTTATTTATATAGGCCTTAATCACAATGGATTCACAAAGGGCTTCACAGGCCCACAGTGAACAAAAATGAAAGAGGCTGACATTTTTCGGAATTCCCGAGGGATGGGAATGAATGTCACTATTATTCACGGAATTGGGCAGGAGTGGGAGCGAACATCACCGGGAGTGGACACCATGGTTTCCACTCCCATCCACTCCTGGTGACTTTCAATATATTAATAAAAACGCAGTAGGATTGACTGGGGGAAAAAGGAGGAGGGGAAAGGATGGGAGTGGGATTATGTAAGATTCTGTCTTTGGATTGGGAGGGAATGGCATCAAGCTCTCTGGGAGTGGGATGGAGTGGGAATCAAAACCCACTCACGCGTCTTTCGGGATTCCCACGGGTTCTGTGGGTCCTGCAGGATTCCTACAAGAAAGGAGGGAATTTCACTATTAATCGGGTGTTTGGACAGCAGCAGGAGCGAAATTCAGCAGGTACATACTTTACTATGACAACAAAGTCACCGGGAGCAAACCATGGTTAATGAAGCCACCTATGTCTAAGGTGCGGGAGCCAGAAGACCGAACTAGAGTGAGATTAGATAAAGGGGTGAATGTGTTACTAATCATAACAGGCTCACTGCGGCTAGCAGGCTGCTTTGAGGCAATGCTAGCTAGGCTAGAAGGTTATCTACCTACACCATCAGGTATGCCCGGCACATCCAGGGTTTTAAAATAATTTGGGTTTAACTGAAAGACACGTCCCTCTAGCAGTGACAGCCTCTGAAGAAGCAAGGCACAGGAGTTACACAAATTCATATTCATCTTTATGCTGATGAGCTGAGCCTTTGTCCATGCAGTGGTGTGGCCAAAGCTAGCAAGCCTAGCTTCAAAAGATCCATAACGCTCTCAACAAATTAAATACGAAGGTCAATGAAAATAGCATAAATGTAGGTAAAAAACGAGAAGTGTGAGAGTTATGACTCCTCAGAGTGGGAAGATACCCAAAAGCATTCATGCTTAGCCCAAAGAAGAACAAACAGCTTGATTGTGATGGTTCCCAGGATATTTGCCATGTTATTACTGGACAATAGTGCCTACAATCATTGGCTTGAGCTTTGTGAAATATTCGCCTTTCCTTGAGAACAGCTACCCACAACAGATTTAGAACACCTTATACTTAGCTGAAGACATTGTGGCTTGGGCTTTCTTTCTTTTTTCCCGCTAAAAAGGTTTTTTTCTCGCTGCTGTCACCAAGTATTCACTCATGGCAAGATATCAAATATCGGTTATTTGTGCTGCGGACACCTGTTTCCTTAAAATGTTTTACTTGTCAACTCAACCTGACTCACTGACATGGCCACAATTTAATCTACAAATATACTGTATGCATATTTCAAAGCTGTAAGTGGGCCCACTGCTATTACCTTTAGGCGGCAATTACTTTTTAGACTTTCGTTACTGCTTTTTCACATGGAAAGTATCTCTGAACCTGTGACAATGTTAAGCCTCAAGTATAGTGGGTCACACCAGGACTCTGCTTCTTGACTCGAGAAGGCGCAGATGGTGTATGAAACAAACTCTGAAAGGAAACGATTAGCCAACAGTTAGTGTTCAGCTATAAAAACGAGAAGCCTAATGGCACCTCGTAAAACACAAGAAATCTCAACCAAAGGAATCTTGCATTATCATACTCTGTATTTAACATTGATACAGTATGTTACCCAAACACTCCACCTGTAGTTGCTATCAGTTGGATAGCAAAAGAAGAAATTACCTGACTGTTAACAAGACATTATATAGCACTATAAGCAGGTTCACCTCTCAACACTTTTCTATGGGCCAAGACTCTTGTTTACTTGACTAAAAGCCAAATACAGCAAGTCAATATTGTTGGACTTACTATAGTTTTGTTCATATATTGAAAACATTTTTACGTTCTAGGAAAGTTAGTCATACATTTATAGAAATGATACAACTACTTATGTATAAAAACTAACATTTTGTAAATAGCTGCCAGAGCCTCTTTCAGTGATATTTATTTGCATATTTTCTGAGAATATGAATTGCCTTAACGGAAGTCAGGGAAGTGAACCACTACATCATCAGTCAGCTAAAGAAATTGCTTGAGCTCAAAATTAGGCCAGGGTATTTAAAATGTGAGGCTAAACTGTACTTTTTTTTCATTTAGTGATCACTTTTAATCTAATCTGAGAAGCACGTTCTGTATGTTGTTCGTATATTTTGAGTGTTATAAAGTTCTTTCCGAACTAGCTCATCTACATGTATCCATGAACACACTCACTGTCTCACTAAATTCGACTTTCTCAAACAATATGATGTGGATAATAAACAAAAACTTCAGGAATCCTTGAGCAGAATCGAACACCACCTGGCCCCAGCAGCGTTTGCAGACACCCACTGAACGTTCGGTCCATTCTATTATTCTTTCTGACTTCCATTTCATTGGGCCCAAACATGTGATCACAAAACTATTTGTGGAACAAGGGTGCCTGGCTGTCAATCAAAACTCATTCTCTGCAAGCTCAAATGTGTGGCTCAAGTGTTTTAAAGGAACTTTGCTTTCAAGGGCCCTGTTCCCATCAAATCGCTTTTGGCCGGCGCTAAACCGGTTCAGGTACCACGCTGGTGCTAGAGCTAGATTTATTAGGGTTGCAAAAAATAACTGCCATTCCCTTAGTCTGTGAATGGAAAACAAAAGTAAAACATGCACTGATATCTGACTCTATGAATCTTTTTTTGAATTATTTGCTGTACTGTACATTCAGCCCTTATTTAACTCCACCAGTGGTGATGAAGTTCCAGAAAAGTAGGGCAATTTTTCCAAGAAGTAATTTTATAGAACAATGGTTATCGTGCGACTTAGACCTTTTTGTTTCTCAACGGGTCAAGAAAATCAACTTAACTTATGGTTTCACAATGTTATTATTGTTTTGATATGCAATATGCAAGGAACAAAGCCTGGACCCAAACTACCGTAATTTCCCGTGTATAATGTGCACCTATGTATAATACGCACCCCCAAAGTTGACCTCAAAATTCTGGAAATCCCTTCTACCTATGTATAATGCATTTTTACAATGCATGATTTTGCGTCTATCAATATGATCAAAACATGAACTATTATCTGTATTTTGGTAGTTTTTTTTAAAGAATTATTCTTACCTTAAGCACTTTATTTGAACACATAATACTTTGTTTTTATTTACTTGCTCTTATTTTGAAATTCACAGCCCTACTTTTATTTAGTAAATGAGAAAACACACAGTTGTGCTGATATGTTTGATTACCCAGGCAGAATTTGTAAGATGGGTAAAATTCTTTAAAGAAAACATGAAGGACTAGGCGAAACACATTTTATTTTAATAGGATTCAAATTAAACTGTCAAGCATTTCAGAAAAGCATTATCATCAAACAAAACATAACCATAAATAAATTAATGATGTTGTTGTTCAGTCATCAGTCGTATTTTAAAAAATAAAACAATATTCCACAAATTCTGCCAGGGTATGTAAACTTAGGAGCACAACTGTACATATGCAGTCATACGTACCCTGTCATATTGGAATGAAAGTGTAGGCTACACCTTTTTCATAGCCTCTAGGTGGCGCTGGCATATTGAAATGAACGTGTCCCACTTTTTCATAACCTCTAGATGGCGGCATATATTTATAAAATGGGGAAAAAAATTCAATTTCCCCCCATACCTATGTATAATGCGCAGCATTGATTTTAAAAATTTCTTTTGGGGAAAAAAATTTTACGGCGTACTTTCAGAAAAAATAGAAAAAAAATACACCACTGCTATGAAAAGCAAAAGCAAACTATCACATAGAATGAACCTCTATTTATCTTACAAACACCCTCCTAACTTTGTAAGGCATTTCCTGTAAATAAAAACATGTCTTGCGGATCTCACCAAATAGGAGCTCAGAGTACCCACCCTTTTTGGAATCCTTGGAGGGGCTGCTGGAGAGCACATCCCCTAGGGACTTCCTCGGTCTGTTAAGTGACTTCAATACTCATATGGCCAATGAGAGTAAGAACGAGCGGTGTTCTGTTTTTGGACTTTTGTGCTCATCATACATGCATTTGGCACCAGGACGCCCCAGGCCGCAGTTCAGTGATCGAATATGTGGTCATGTTATCAGACTTGCTTGGATGATATTAACGTCTGGCACATTCAGGTTGAAGAGGGGAGTGGAGCTGTCAACCAATCACCACCTTGTGGTGTGTTGGGTACGATGGTAAGGTAAGATGCCAATCTGATCTGGCAGAACTAAATATATGTTGAGTGTCTGCTGGGAACGTCGAGCAGAGTCACCTCTCAGAAGAAGTTTGACCATGTACCTTAGTGGACATTGAGTCCGAGTGGCCCATGTATTGTATCATGCCAATCGTATGATGTTGGACTGGACGCAAAAGCAGACGGAGGCGGAGGAAGTAGATGAGAATGGTTTATTAAATAATCGCTCAGCGGGTAGGATATCCAAGGGGCGATGGTGGTCCATTGGAACATGGAAGGTGTAGGAAGCGGAAGCATGGGCAGCTGGAGTAGCTGGGCGGCTGGAACAAGCAGCGAGGCGGGAGACACGGAAGGAGCAGTGGAGATGAAGAAGAACACAAGGGAGTAAGTATTGTTGCAAGTGGTCGAGGTAATTTACAAGAAATTATGAACGTTGGCGCTATACCACGGATTACGTCAATACTCTGGTGTTGATTTCCTGACTCTGGCAGGCTTATATGCAGGCAGTGATGAGTACTGATTGATAACAGGTGCGCAGCCAAGGTGGTCCTGATTGCTAGGGAGAGGAGAGAGAGGGAAGGGCGTGGCACAAAGCGCCACCCAAGCTCCTAAAGGGGAACTGCAGGGCACAGACTATGACAGCTATAGTGAAGAAGAACCAAACATTTTTGTGTATAATATGCTCTTGAGTATAATAATTATCCATATTTTGTTGTTAGGTTTATCAAAGAAATATTCTGCTCTGTGCATATGCACTGATGTTCGTGTCACTTCCTCACCATACATTTCCACCCCAGTTCTCATATTAGCAAAGAACAAAGATGCTGATCAACAAATTCAGCTTTGCTTATACTTATGTATAATATGCTCTAGTAACCTTTGATGATTTTTTTTCTGTAAAAAATGCATATTATACATGAGAAATTACATCCTATTGGACCGTTTTTTCCCTGTGGGACTCCGAATGAAGCAATTCAGCTTTGGTGGTTGCTGGGGAAAAAACTTGGTATAGGAGGATTTTGGTGAGGGCATTGAGAACGACTTCCACACTTAAGTAAATTGTTCCGTTATTATAGTAAAGCAAAACGAATGAAACAACTAAAACTAAAATTGAAACTGTCACGGTGGCACGGTGGACGACTGGTTAGAGCGTCAGCGTCACAGTTCTGAGGACCAGGGTTCAATCCCCGGCCCCGCCTGTGTGGAGTTTGCATGTTTTCCCCGTGGGTTTTCTCCGGTTACTCCGGTTTCCTCCTACATCCCAAAAACATGCATTAATTGGAGACTCTAAATTGCCCGTAGGTGTGAATGTGAATGCGAATGGTTGTTTGTCTGTATGTGCCCTGCGATGGGCTGGCAACCAGTTCAGGGTGTACCCCTCCTCCTGCCCGATGACAGCTGGGATAGGCTCCAGGCTCCAGCACGCCTGCGACCCTAGTGAGGAGAAGCGGCTCGTAAAATGGATGGATGGATGGATGGATGAAAATGTCACTGATGGTGTAGTGATACACACACCTGACTTTGGTGCAGGCAGCGTGGATTCAGTTCCCACTCAGTGATGGTGAGAATGTGAGTGCGAATGGTTGTCTATGTCTATATGTGCCCTGACTGGTGACCAGTTCAGGGTGTAGTCCACCTTTTGCCCGAAGCAGCTGGGATAGGCTCCAGTACCCCGCGACCTGAACCAGGATAAGTGTTGTTGAAAATGAATAAATGGATAAAATTTAAAATACATTTTTGCTAACAAAATCAAATAAAAATGAGAATGCTTTTAAAAAAAAAAAAAGTTAACTAACTAATTTTTTGTTTTCAAAACTAACTCAAGCTAACTATAATTATCGCGAAAATCTTCGTTTTCGTCTTTGTCAATTAATGTCATACATGAGCCTTTCGTGTTGATGTTAAATGTTTTTATTTTGGGTAAACACATAGATTAGGGATAGGCATATCAATCTAAATATCGATAGTATCGATGCCAAGGTAAGTATTGGTATCGGATTGATACTAGCGTGATGAGCTCGATACTGCAGTTTCTCTTCTGTCGTCCAGCGAGGAAGCAGAAGCAGAAATGATTTTCTCTAAGGCGGGACAGTTAGTAACTCAGAAGAAGTGCAATAAAAGGGAAGAATGTAAACATGTTACTGTTCTTGAACAAAAACCTAGAAATCTGTTTTCAATATGGGAACAGAGCCAAAAGGGCACCTCAAGGGATTCTTCCTTGGAGGGCTTTGTGAGCAGAGAGCCAAAGGTTAAGAATGAGAGCCCACTGTAGTTTACACATTATTTGCACTACTGACTTTATTTTTCACAATATCGTGCAATGGAAGGTTGTTTTTGTTGTGATGTTGACATTTTTATATTTATATTTTTGTTACATTGCTGCTGTTTTTGTTATTTTGCACTAGTGACTTTTTTCCTGAAACAATTGTGGTAGTAGAAGAATGATTTTATTATTTTTATACTGCTACTTATTTTTCTTATTGTTGTAGTGTATTGTTGTAACATTTTTATTGCCTAAAATCTTTGTGCTGTTTTAATCATAATCAACTAACTCAAGGCAAAACCACAAAATTCTTCAATGAACATGACATTTCAACTAAAAAGTATCGGTATCGGAGATACTAGCACTGTATTGACTTGGTATCGGATTGATACCAAAATTCCCAGTATCGCCCACCCCTAACATAGATACAGAACGGATATGGAAGGAAGGTCGAACAGTCTTTTGGAAATTGTAGTTAACTTACTGTGTGTCGCCTAGAAGTGGCGTCATCGGACAGCGCTGTCGGCTATATTGACGGCTCGCCAGACCAAGCGCAAGTTTTGCCGCAAAGCTAACATTTACATCCAAGCTGTTTTTGTTGCTACGTGTTGCTAACAGAAATGTCTAAGACGGCTACTGACTAGCTGGCCCCTTCACGGAATCTGCATGTCGGTATTTCATCTTTTAGGGAAAACACAGAGAAACGGACAACTGCCGAGAGTCTCAAAATTCCACTGTTTCTCACCACAAAAGGAGACAGCAGAAAAGGAGTTTGTCTTGCTGACACAGCAGGTGATTGAACTAATGGTATAGCAACAACAGGACATTTTCACAGCACGACTTCAGTAACAGCAGGAAAAGTTGGAAAGCTGGTTCTAGTAACTGCATTTTCTGTCCCTGCAAGGTTTTGGTTCCACACTAGCACCAGTTTTCTTGGTTCTGAACTTGTTCGGAAACTGAGATGCTAATTTGGACACTTGTACTTTTGTGGGTAAAGCAAAGTAATGCAAATGTATGTATAGAGCGCATTTCATAAACAAGGTAACTATGTGCAAAAAAATAAAATAAATAAAAACAGCTTATTAACATTTTAAACAAAGAGAAAAATAAAAGTACAATTAAAACAGCGTACAGTGCAAGAAATATAATTTAAAAATGGAAATGCTCGAAAAAGCATGAGAAAAAAGTAGTGGTTATAGTCACTGCATTTTAATCTGTCCCTGCAAGGTTTTGTTTCCACACTAGCACCAGTTTTCTTGGTTCTGAACTTGTTCTAAAACTAAGATGCTAATTTGGACGCTAGTACTTTCGTGGGTAAAGCAAAGTAAAGCAAATGTATGTATAGAACGCAGTTCATACACAAGGTAGCTCTATGTGCAAAAACAAAACAAACAAAAATAAAAACAGCTTATTAACATTTAAAACAAAGAGAAAAATAAAAGTACAATTAAAACAGCGTACAGTGGAAGAAATATCATTTAAAAGTGGAAATCCTTGAAAAAGCATGAGAAATAAGAAGAGTTTTTAACCTGTACTTAAAAACATTCACACTTGGGGCTGACGTCACTTCTGTTGGCAACTTATTCCATTTGTGTGCAGCATAACAGCTAAATGCTGCTTCACCATGTTTGCTTTGGACTCTGTGCTCCACTATTTGACTCAGCATTTGAGTCTGTAGATCTCAGTGCCCTACTGGGTTTATATGCCATTATCATTTCTTTCATGTAGAAACCATTTAGTGATTTATACACCAGTAGCAGAACTTTAAAATCTAATCTAAAACTGACTGGGAGCCAGTGTAGCGACTTTAGAATTGCAGTAATATCTTTTGACCTCTTTGTTCTGGTCAGAACCCAAGCTGCAGCATTCTGAATGAGCTGACGAGAGGTACCCATACAGCCTAATGTATATGCACAATGCTCTATTTTATATTGTTTGTTTTATATTGTTTGTCAACAAAAATGCATTTTAAAGTCCATGTACAGCACATAGAAAAAAACAACAACAACCAGAAATGATCATAAAACATGCAAAGGGCCGGATGGATTTTGTCTGTGAGACGAGAGGTGGGAGGTATGTATAAGGGCTGTCTGTCTGCTGAGGCGGTTAGTCTTGGTTTGGACTCTGCAAGAGGAGCACGTCAGCCAGTGCATTAGAAGTACACCACATGACCGAGTGCAACACTGACCCAGCTGGAGAGTCCTTTCTGTGGAGAGAAACTTAATATACGAGAAGAATTGCTTTGCTTCAATGTGTGTGACAGAGGATTTGTTTTTCATTGTCAAACACATACCAGATGACCATCCTTGTGCCAACCCTGATTCAGAGCCAGGTTAAGGTAGGTGAGAACTTTTCACTTCTCTATGTCAGTGCATTTGCTACTTCTTGCATGAGATTTGATTAAACGGGCCTTTGCTACGAAAATTATACATTACATGAATAGCAATCATGTGATGGATGACATTAGTCTCATGTGTGCCTGCACTTGCTACATAGAAGTCAAATTATTAGTTGTATTAGATTATGTTAATTGTATCGTGTCATGAAGGAGTTAAGTCTTAATTTGCAATTATTTAGCACTGCTTTTCTGTTTTTTTTCCGCTTAATAAGTCACCATAATTTTATGTTTATCATTTTCCTTATTTTATTGTGTTTGAAAATTGTTTTGTTTTGTTTTGTTTTGTTTTCAATTATGGCTGTACTGAATTGTGGACTCAGACAAAAGAGACAAAACCCCAAAAATAATTATTTGTGCTCAACAATACACGAACAACAAAAAAGAAAATATGAAAACAATTCTCCTTGGCCCATGCTGGGTTTTAATGTCTTGTCTGTTATGTCCAAATCCATCTCAGATGTCGGCCAGGCTTCAAATAAAAATTAGTTGTTTCAGTTCTGTGCTTGTCTGCCACGTTTGTATCTTTTTATTGTAAAAAAAGATTCTAATGTGTTGGCCATGTGAGTTGCATGTATAATTATTGCGGAAAACATTTGAGGGTAGTATGTGTATGAGGCAGATGAGGTGCTTATCACCATGTTTTTAATCATAAACTTGAGTACAATTGAATCCATCTGGCACCCATTTCACAGTTACACTTGCCAAAATGCTTTTAGTAGCAGCCCTCACTGAATACAGGGAGATGAGATATTTTGCTTTTCAAACAGAGGGCATTGTTTTACCATAACAAATTCTAACACAGGGCTTTCTTATTGTATTTTGAGGTCGTTCACCATTGAACATCACTAACTGGCAGACCTCTCGTGACGGGCACTAAATGCATTTCATATGAAGTCACTCGCAACGTTATTTTTCAAGATGCCCCTTGCATGTAAAACCAAACATTCCAAGTGAGGATCATGAGGAATGTGAGAAAAATGTGAACGTTGCTAATGAGCAAGCATTGAGGAGTACTCTTACTGCAATAAACGTAAAGTACAAGACAGTTTCTATTTTAGTGCTGTAGTGTATATTAGTTGAATAAAAATTTAATTTAGGAGAAAATAATAATCTGGAAGCGACGCCTGTGTAGCGGTTATGTATGACATAAGAATTGTGCTTAATTTAGAAGGAAACGATGAGTTGTAAACGGCACCTGCGTCACTTCCGGGTTATCGTAATTTTAAATTACAGCGTTATAAATCAAGATATTTGATATATATGAGAGGCGCCACGTCACATTTTTGCAAGTTTAACTTGAGGCGAAATGACGACAAACCTTTTTAATCAGTCTCTTATCAGGTGGTGGTTACATTTTAGAAACTTTGAGTTCTAGACTTTCCAGAGGTCTCGTTCCGAACCCAAACACACGCACAATCAATGCAAGTAGTGAATTTTACAGAAAATTTAATAATAAAAAGGGGTTTCTACAGGATAAAGCACAGACAAACACAAAATAAACCAGGCACAGACAAACATTGGCAAAGGAAGGGATTTGTGACGTGAGATGAGCAGAATGGGCGTGTAGTGAATGCGTATAGTTGAGGACTCCTGTTCTCGTTAATATAAACCCAAATATGCACTAATCCGTACTTTTAGTAGACCGCAATGTTGGATTTACATGTCTGGAACACGTTTGAGGCCGGCGAGTCAGGCTCCCGAGTGTTCGGCTGGCCCGGTCCGCATCGGGAACAGGTGGATTCGATGGAAGGGAGGAAGGAAAAAAGGAGGAAAAGCAGGAGGCCAACGAGTTCCCAGGCAGGACGTCTCTCGGGTGTCTCTGTTTGCCAGACGTTCGGAGCGGTCGCGTTGCGTCCGCCTCCGTTCCCTCGGACTGAGTTCGGGCGCCCAAGCAGGGTGGCTCGGAGCACTTGCAGGAGGCTCTGCAGCCGGGGATCATCTGATGCGTCCTTGCCACCTCGGGTGAGGTGGGTATCCTGCCTGGCCCAGTTGTCGGCGAGTGGGTCGGGGTGAGACCAGAGGAAGACTTCTCCACCAAAACTCCTAAAAGCTTCTCAACTGGTCCCAGCTCCGGCCGCTTTTATGGCCGCAGTGGGTCAAAAGGTGTTATTTTTCCATTTTAGGATTATTTTGTGGTTTAAAACCAGTGGAATAAAATATTAATGATTGGATTTAAGAAAACGAGACAATTTCCTCACCCTGCATTCTTCCACGCTCATCCTCTTTCATACTTGTAATGAATGTTTCAAATGTTGTGTGGTGTGGAGAACATCAGAATCAGAATCAGAATCATCTTTATTTGCCAAGTATGTCCAAAACACACAAGGAATTTGTCTCCGGTAGTTGGAGCCGCTCTAGTACAACAGACAGTCAATTTACAGAACACTTTGGAGACATAAAGACATTGACAAAAAACTATTGTGCAAAAAGATGCAGAGTCCTCTAGCACTTAGAGCAGTTCGAATGACTAATATCGCAATAGTCCGGTGCAATGACCATTGTGCAAAGGGCGCTGAGACTTCAAGGAGTGTATGCGGTTTAAAGTGACGAGTAGTGCGATAATCTGGGACAATGGCTGTGCAAATGTTACGGATACTCCTCAATCAGTGTGCAAATGGAGCAGATGCTACTCTGGCATGAGTGGCCAGTATATGCAAATAGTGCAGCATGGCGAGACAACTACAGCGAGTGCACGAGTAATACATAATTGGCCCCACAGAAATGTGACAACGAACTCAAGTCAAAAAATTGCCAGCTTGTTGTAATGGAATTATAGGTTAGCTGTTTAAGAAGTTGATTGCAAGAGGGAAGAAGCTGTTGGAATGTCTACTAGTTCTAGTTTGCATTGATCGGTAGCGCCTACCTGAGGGAAGGAGCTGGAAGAGCTGGTGACCGGGGTGGGGAGGGTCCGAGAGGATTTTGCACGCCCTTGTCTTAGTTCTGGCAGCGTGCAAGTCCTCAAGGGTGGGTAGGGGGGTACCGACAATCCTTTCAGCAGTTTTGATTGTCCGTTGCAGTCGGAGTTTGTCCTTTTTTGTAGCAGCACCAAACCAGAGTGTGATGGAAGAACACAGGACTGATTCGATGACCGCTGTGTAGAACTGTCTCAGCAGCTCCGGTGGCAGGCCGTGCTTTCTCAGAAGCCGCAGGAAGTACATCCTCTGCTGGGCCTTTTTGAGGACGGAGTTGATGTTGGTCGCCCACTTCAGGTCCTGGGAGATTGTAATTCCTAGGAACTTGAAGGTCTCGACGGTTGACACAAGGCAGCTGGACAACATGAGGGGCAGCTGTGGCGAAGGATGCCTCCTGAAGTCCACGATCATCTCTACAGTCTTGAGCGTGTTCAGCTCCAGGTTGTGTCGGCCGCACCACAGCTCCAGCCGCTCCGCTTCCTGTCGATATGCAGACTCGTCACCGTCCTTGATGAGGCCGATGACAGTGGTGTCATCTGCAAACTTCAGGAGTTTGACAGTCGGGTTCGCTGAGGTGCAGTCGTTCGTGTAGAGAGAGAAGAGCAGCGGAGAGAGGACACAACCTTGGGGTGCCCCAGTGCTGATGCTGCGTGTGGATGAGGTGGCTTCCCCCAGCCTGACCTGCTGTGTCCTGCCCGTCAGAAAGCTGTAAATCCACTGGCAGATGGCAGGTGAGACGCTGAGCTGGAGAAGCTCGGATGAAAGGAGTTCAGGGATGATGGTGTTGAACGCTGATCTGAAGTCCACGAACAGGATCCTCGCGTAGGTCCCTGCACTGTCGAGGTGTTCTAGGATGAAGTGCAGTCCCATGTTGAATGCATCATCCGCAGATCTGTTTGCTTGGTAGGCAAACTGCAGGGGGTCCAGCAAGGGACCTGTGACACTACCCACGCAGGCACGGGGAGAACGTGCAAACTCCACACAGGCGGGGCCGGGGATTGAACCCGGGTCCTCAGAACTGTGAGGCTGACGCTCTAACCAGTCGTCCACCGTGCCATTACTATTTTCCATGTGACATTTGTGGTGTGGGGTGGAACATTTCTTGTGGTTCAGTTAACAACATATTCGACGTTAGACATTCAAGTTTGCAGCAATACAGTCACTAGTGGCGTTCATGTAAAGTTCATAAAATATTAACTCCCAGTCGAGTCACAGAATGTCTTATGAACCCATGTCTGTAGTGTCGTTCCGTCGCCCATGGGTGTCGCTGTTGCCTGTTCCAACTCTCGAGTGGCAGTACTCAACCTGGTGGAGGCGCCTTTGTTGGTACAATCATTCGAATGGCGGGGAGTTAGTTAACTTTGCGTCCGGGGGCGAACTTGGCATCCTTGGGTCTCCGCTTTAAAGCGCCAGGCAGCCGTGATTCACTTAGCGTCGGCATGGGACTAGAGTCTGCGTGGGACTCTGCACTTAATGTCTACCTCGGCGGGGAGCGGCGGTAGTGCGAGGCTGGGGTGCCTGTTGGCATCTTTTGCGTGGCATGTCCGTAAACCTGCGGTACTTCCAGGTTAGCATAATTTTAAACAACAGCATTATAAATCAAGCTATTTGATCTAGAAAGGGGCACCACGTCACTTTTTAGAAAACTTCAGGACAAAGTGACGACAAACCTTTTATCCTCAGTCTCATAATTTGAAGGTTGCTACATGAATTAGATATGAGTTCTAGACGACCAGAGGTTTTTTTCTTCGAACCCAAACACAGACAACAATGCAGGTAGTGAATTTTATGGAAAATGTAATGATCTAACATGGGGAATCTACAGGCAAGCAATACAGAAAAAAAACAAAACAAAACAAACAAAGGACAGACGAACATTGGCAAAGGAAACTGACATGTGATGTGAGGTTGGTAGTGAGCATGGGATGACAATGCGTATAGCTGGAATTCCTGTTCTCGTTAGTTTATAACCCGAATATGTACTAATCTGTACTTTTAGTACACCGCAAGTTTGACTTAAGTGTGTTGACCAATTCAGGCAGGCGGGTCGACCTTCCGGGTGGTTGGCAAGAGCACTCACGAGTGATGGTTTGCAGGAAAAGTAAGGAAAGAGAAAAAGACGCACTTCAAGTGCAGGTTGGCCGGTGCGCTGGCAGTGGCAATGCTTGCCACGCAGTCAGGAAAAACCCGAACCGCAATTACTTCCCAACAGAGCCTCGTCCGTAAACTGCCCCACACCCAAAAGGGTGGCTTTGGGGAGTTGGCAGGTGCTCTCTGCGTTCCACGCTTGGCAGCGCGGCAGGGAGGTTTGGTGTCTCCCAGCCTCCGCCAATTCGTGGTGAGAGGTTGGGGGCTCCCGGGCTGGGCCAGACCTTCGGCAGGTGGAACAACGAGAGAGTGAGAGAGCGAGCGAAAGCGTGAGAGAGCAAGACAAAGGAGCTTCGGCCTTTTTATTTGCTTCATAGAGCGAGGCCGGCCCCTGTTGCCCAAATGGAAGGCAGACCGCGCCTCTAGAATCGCATTTCATTTGAGTATAATTTGTGATTTAAACCCAGTGGAAAAAAATATTAATTCTTGGATTTAAGATAACGAGACCATTGTTCCGCTTTGCCTTGTCACGCGCCCATCCTCTTTAATCCCGGTAACGAATGTTTCAAGTGTATGTGATTTCTGGGAACACTAATATTTGCAATGTGGCATTCACGTTGTGGGGTGAAACATTTCATCCGGTTCAGTTGACAACAGATTTGACACTAGACATTCAAGTTTGCAGAAATACAGTCACTAGTGGCGTTCATGTAAAGTTCTTAAAATATTAGATCACATTCAAGCTCAGTGAAGACTGTGATCAGTTAAAGGTCAGAGAACAAAGATTTTAAAATGTTTCTTGATAACTCTAGAACCCCTTTACAAACCACATCTGCCATTTCAAAGTAATTATATGGCAGATATACAGCAGTTAAAACGATAAATACGATGCAGAATGCGTATAAAAAGACATGCTTTTGACATATCATCACATCGAGCCAGTGGCCACTCTCTTTTTCTGTTGTACAGCTGCTACTTGGCTGCTCGTCGTCGTCACTGTCAGTTCCGACCTCCTGATCGGCTCAAACATGTACGCTTTGACGATGCCAAGTTCAGTTGGGTGCTCTTGTACGTCGAAATCCTCCTCCTCCACATATTCCAACACGTTGCTCGCCATTGCGTATAGAGTGTAGCGCGTTGTGTTTGGCAATTGCAACATCACTTCTGGTAGCCCTTGCGGTGGATAGAGTAACCACACCCCGGTGTCTTGAGCTTCGAGTATGTTCGGGGAGGACTCAATATGCGTCATAAAACCCACATTTTTAGCTAAACTATGGTTGAAAACTTGCTGGAAGTTACGTGCATGTATTACATAAAATATAAACAATGTAAATATGAATTCTAACTGACCCCATAACATCTTTGTCATCTGACCTTTAATCCGGGTTTGCAGTGGCTTTCCGCCACCTGTGTCGTATCTCCATTGTCCCAGCCAGATGTGCAGATGTCACGGTGCACAGCAGGAAGGAGAAGTCTTTGTTGTCGACGCTCTCCAGGCTGGCTGGTGGTGGAAGTTCATTAATTTAGCATTCTGGTGCAAAACCAGTGTCTGTGTCTCTGCTTTGATGCTTAGGCTTGTAATTCACTTAGCGTCAGTGTGGGAAGTTGAATCTGCCGTGCTCCGTGGTCGTCCACCTCGGCGGGGGGGCGATAGTGATGCCGCTTGGTCTGGAGTTTTTTTGGGGTCATAGTGCCATTGGGCGTGAGAGTGTCCGTTACATATCCCCCCCCCTCCTTCGTCGGCCCAGTCCGGCTCAGTCTGGCTCGATGGCGGATCTAGGCGACGTCTCGTTGGAAGATGGCACAGGTTGGCAGGAACACACATAGAAATGCAGTTACCAAAGTACAACATTAGTGCATATCACCCCCCTTATGGCTATAACAGTTGTTCATGGAAACTTCTTACTTAAGGTCTGCCTACATGTGAAAATAGGTGTCGGTGTCAGGGTTGGCGTGTGTGGATAGATGGGCGTAGGTGTGTATATTGGGATGACAGTGAGACCAGTAATTCGGGACAGGCGCGAAGCTAAAACTAGGGGTAAACATTAACTAGGTGTAGAGTTCTCAGTAAAAGTCATAAGAGGAGAAACTCAACACGGCTCTATGGAGGAGAAAGAAAGAGAAAGAAAAGGTAGCTAGCTGCAACTTGGCACATAGGGGACACAGCGGTCAGGTGTAGAACCCGACACATCAATCAAGGAGAGGGAAGGTGCCAAGTTGAGGTTCTAATCTTCAGGAGAGCTGAATCCTAGTCTAGATTCAAAAGGGGTAGAGAGGTACGGGGGGCAATTGATGTCAAGGAGGACCTCCTCCCCTGTCTGTATGGGGTTAGGTTCGGGTTCAGTGATTCTTTTCCTACGGATAATTTTGGGTCGTGCATTTGAGCATTGGTTTAGAAGACCCTGCAAGTTCTGAGTCTTTCGATAGAGCATGTAGGCGATGACGAAAGTCATGCAGTAACCGAGACTGACCAAGGCAATTAAGATGTTATCTGCTGGGGACCAGGAGTGCATGAGCGGGAGCTCAGGTGTTCTGCCCTCAGTGCTAATGGTGCGTAGGGTGTTGTCAATGTGGGTGATGTCAATCGCCTGAGTTCCTTCAAATTTAATCTGTTTGAGTCTCAGGATCAACCTCCAATTTTTACTGTCCGAAAAAGTTAGAAATCTCGATTTCGCTCTCATAATTGTCGGCTGGCAGGTGGTAGAGGGCGACGTCCTCAATACACAAAATGGCATCTTTGGGGACGTCGAGCCACATGGTTTGATTTAGCAGGGCGAGTCTCGTTGCGGTGTCGTGGTGGTCGTAACTCAGCGTTGCCCATAGTACTGGTGTGTTGACTAGCCATTTGGAGCCAACAATTTCCGCATGAGTAGTCGTAACCTGTTAGCGAGGTGTAGCTTCTGCTCTAAACCGCAACCCATCCTTCATGGGCTTCAGGCCGCAAATCCCATCCGCTACATCTCGGATGAACGGCTTACTGGGATACAGGTAATGAAGAGAAAAAGCCAAGTGGGCTTGAACAGGGCTAATGGGGCTGGCAAGAGCTTTAGAAAGGATGCTTTCGACTAAGCTCAGGGGTACCAAGTATGGAGGAATTCTACCCATTGCTAAGTTGTCTATGGAGGAAGAGATTTCACGTCATGTCATTCATCAATGTGGTAACAATCTGTGTGTGAGCATAATCCGTTAGGAGCAGCGGCAACAGAGAGGTTATGATCTGCCTATTTCGGTTAAGGGTTGCACTGCAAGCTTTGAGAACTAAGATGGCTACTCTTAGTGTGTTGCTTAGCGACCAGGAATTGGTTACTTCGTTAGCCATGCGTTGTCGTGTGGTGGGGATTTCGGACTGGAAGCTCTGCATGATGGCTGAAAATGCAGTCCATTGATAAGGGACAGAGTCCACAAAATCTTTCGGGTGGAGCTGGCATTATACTGAGCGTGTGGATCACCAGGTGTTGTAGCCAGGTCCACTCTGATGATGTCATCACCCTCAGTAGGTCCCACTGGAACGAGAGCAATGTGTCGCGAAGGAACAGTGAGTCGTACTCCACCAGAGGTATGCAATGGGAAGAGGTCTAGTGGAAGGTGACTAATCACGGGGACCGTGAGATTGAAGTCGTGGAAGTCTGAGCAGATCAAGAGGCCAAGCCTAGTAGATCTGGGGATGTGAACGTCGTTCCGTGTCTGGTTGTGAATCAGCAGCACGGTTGTCCGGGAAGGGTCTAGGGGGGGTGTGGCATGGAGCGACAAACCCAGGTCGTTAAACTCCGGCGAAGGCTGAAAGAACGCATGTGGATCAGTTACTAATTGGTTAGCGCGTGCGACCAGTCAAATAGGGAAATTAACAGTCGACGCTTTTACTATAACTTCGTCTTCGCTCAAAACTTCGCAAGTGTCGGTGACGGATTGTCCCGACTTAAGGTTTAATGGTTGAAAAACACGGTTGGCGGAGTTGCTATTAGCGCGCGACCACAAAACATTGTTAATGGTGTCAACTTGAACGGCCAGTCGAACAAGTAGATCCGGGCCTACATAAGTTTTATGCGGCAAATTGGGGACTACTAGGAAGCAGTGAGTTAACGAACAATGGTTCCATTGCAGGTTCAGGGCGCATACGCCCACTGCAGTGACGGCGGACAGCGGCATGGTATTAACGGGAAAGTGAAAAGTTTTCAGCGTTAATTGAAGGTCAGGATGCTTAAGTCGTAGGGTGTCACACAGGAATATTGGGGCAGCAACATTGGGGCAGTCGCGCTTCGGGCGGTGTTTGGACAAGATGGCAGAGAAACGTGTCAAGTTCTCTAAATCGGTTCAACGGTGGTGAGGTGGTTACAGGGGACTCGGCGATGACTCCAATGGGGATGTCGTCAATTGAAGGAGTGCAGCCTGACAGGTCGCCGTCCTCTGAGTGGTCCAACACCAGGCACCGGTCTGAGGACAGTTCCCGAGTTGGTGGTGGTAATGCGTGTTCCACCTGCGCCCACAGCTGAAGATCTTTGTAATAAATTAGTGGCTCGAAGCGGCAGAGCAGGTCTTGGCCGATGAGAAGGGGGAAGGTTTCTATTGGAGACACGTGGACCGGATGGACTAACGTCATGGGGCCAATTGTCCAGTGGAGCAGAGATAAGGTGTTTAGCCCGGTATTAGTCACTGAAAATGCGCGCATAGTTAGTGCGCAGCGTTGCAGTTGAAGGTCGCGGCCACTGGCTTGTAGCAATGTCAGAAGTTGTTTCAACACGGCATGGGACATAACAGTGACGACTGCCACAGGGTCAATCAGACCTTTGCAGACAAGCTCATGCTCAAGTGTAAAAGTTAAATAGAACTTTCGAGAAGTACCTTAAGCGGTTAGTTCACCATAAAGCTGTCGGAATGGCAAACCGTTATTTAGTAGCGTGATGTCACACGAGTCAGGGGCCTCGCCTGAGTCTAGTCGGACGATTAGGACGGCACGAGAGGGGTCTAGGGATTGGTCGTCAAGAAGTAGTCCGCTAACGCTATGGCGAGGTGAGGTCGTTGTAGAGTCAGCCTGGGTCACAGAGGGACTTGGCAGGTCATTAGGGGAGCAACGGAGGTTACCTGGATGACCTATTGTGTCCTCTGTGGACATGTGCGACTCATAATGATGGGTCCCGCTCTTTGCCTTTGGACAGGCTGCGGAGCACCTCAAGTAATTCTTATTCCACGGCACTAAATTCCCTTTGGGAGCTAGTTTGGAATAGAGGCACACTATAGGCGATGTAATTACTTGTCAAACAATTCAATCTATGTTAGCTTTTCCATTTTAAGAGTTAATAGTAATAATTACTTTTAATACAATTACTGTATATTGACAGTGATTCAAATACCGATAGTAGTTCAAATACGTTCAACAAAAGCAGGGCCACACAAGGAAAAATGGTGATGTTTGAAAATTTAGTATGTTTAAAATATGGCAGGGGATTTCTTGAAAAACAAATTTGTGGCATGTTATCATGGCTACAATAACATCGTGTATACATTCCGCCTCAAGCTAACACGAACGCCGCACTGCTAATCCTCGCCGAACAGCCATCCATCCATTTTCTGAGCCGCTTCTCCTCACTAGGGTCGCAGGCGTGCTGGAGCCTATCCCAGCTGTCATCGGGCAGGAGGCGGGGTACACCCTGAACTGGTTGCCAGCTAATCGAAGGGCACATACAAACAAACAACCATTCGCACTCACAGTCACACCTACGAGCAATTTAGAGTCTCCAATTAATGCATGTGTTTGGGATGTGGGAGGAAACCGGAGTGCCCGGAGAAAACCCATGCAGGCACGGGGAGAACATGCAAACTCCACACAGGCGGGGCCGGGGATTGAACCCGGGTCCTCAGAACTGTGAGGCTGACGCTCTAACCAGTCCACCGTGCCGCCGTGACATTTTCAATTTTAGTTTTAGTTGTTTCATTCCTTTTGCTTTACTATAATAACGGAACAATTTACTTAAGTGTGGAAGTCGTTGGCAGCATGTTCCAATGGAATTGTAGGTTAGCTGTTTAAGAAGTTGATTGCAAGAGGGAAGAAGCTGTTGGAATGTCTACTAGTTCTAGTTTGCATTGATCGGTAGCGCCTACCTGAGGGAAGGAGCTGGAAGAGCCGGTGATCGGGATGTGGAGGGTCCGAGAGGATTTTGCACGCTCTTGTCTTAGTAGTGGCAGTAGCTTGGGGGGGATTGTCGCTTGTAATTTGTCAGCGATTGGAATGGATGCCTGACTGATTTAGAGTCGTTAGCGCTAAACTGTTTTTCCAACTTTGCTGCACAGTTCATCTTTGCAATGTTAATTTCTTTAGTCAGCTGGTTTCTAGCTCGATTATACAGGGCCCTGTCCCCGCTCTGATATGCATCCTCCTTAGCTTGGCGAAGCTGCTTAAGTTTAGCAGTGAACCACGGCTTGTTGTTGTTGAATGTGCGAAATGATTTTGTTGGTACACACTCATCTTCACAGAAACTGATATAGGATGTAACAGTGTCCGTATATTCATCCAGGCTGCCAGCTGAATTTTCAAAGACACTATGAAGACTATGCAGTCTAAACAGCTTTGAAGTTCCATCTTGGCTTCATTGGTCCACTTTTTCACTGTTTTCACTGTCGGCTTCGCGCATTTAAGTTCTTGCCTGTACGTCGGTATTAAGTGAATTAAGCAGTGATCAGACGAGCCCAGGGCTGCACGAGGTATAGCACGGTATGCGTTTTTTACCGTAGTGTAGCAGTGGTCTAAAGTATTATTTTCCCTGGTAGGACAGTCGATGTACTGCTTGTATTTAGGGAGTTCGTGGTTGAGTTTAGCTTTGTTAAAGTCCCCGAGAATAATGAGGGGTGAGTCCGGGTGTTTTTTTTCAATTTCGTTGACTTGTTCGGCGAGCGTTAGCAATGCGGTGTTCGTGTTAGCTTGAGGCGGAATGTAGACTCCAGCCAGTATGAATGATGCGAACTCACGTGGCGAGTAGAATGGTTTACAGTTCAGAAACAGCGACTCCAAATGCGGGCTGCAGTGTGTGCTGAGCTCCGTGACGTCCGTACACCGTTTTTCGTTGATATAGAGGCATATCCCGCCGCCCTTTGTTTTCCCCGATGAATCTGTGAATCTGTGTCCTCTCTTGCGGAGTTTCACCTGAATGCTGGTTCGTTTCCCTCTGTGGCGCCGCTTCCGTCTCCATGCGCCGAAAACCGCGGACGCCGCTCCGGTGAGTAACTCGGGGAAAGGTGAGTAACTCGGGGAAAAAACTGAGCGGATTTGCGAAAGCTGGTGACAGAAAGTCCGGAGTAGCCTCCTTGATGGTTAGCAGGTCTCCCCTTGTGTAAGTGAGTTGTGTAAGGTCTCCAAAGACGGACGAAAAACATAAAAACAATACTAGAGAGCGCGTTACCGAGGCGACCACGCTGGTAGGCGCCATCTTGGCCATCATATCATATCGTCTCGGCGCCCTTTGCACAATGGTCATTGCACCGGGCTATTGCTATATTAGTCATTCGAACTGCTAGAGGACTCTGCATCTTTTTGCACAATTTTCAAAAAAAATAAACAATTGTACCGGCATTACCAGATAACTAGCAACCCTTTATCGCTCAATGACTGTTTTTCCTCAATGTCTTTATGTCTCAAAACTGTTCTCTGTCAATTGACTGTCTGTTGTCGTACTAGAGCGGCTCCAATTACAGGAGACAAATTCCTTGTGTTTTTTGGACATACTTGGCAAATAAAGATGATTCTGATTTTGATATGTGGTACTCCTCCTTACGCATTCTTAGTTGCTTTGAAAGGGACTATATATCACAGCTTTCGTTATCTCTCCAGAGGTACAGAGGCCTCTCTTTCTCTTGCTTTGTAAATAAAGAGTTGTCTTGTTTAAGAAGCACATACCAGCGAGCGTAATGATAAAAAGTCACCAGCCACAACATTAGGTACATAGACCTGCACAATATCGTACAATTATGTCACGCTGTAACTTATGTACCACTTTTGCATTAAATATGTGCAAACTGATCAGGCATTCAATAATACTATTATGCATTTTAAAAAATTAGTCTGCTCATTTTTATCACATCTAATGGAAGGATGGTGCACCCCATTTGGGACTCCTTCGCTCACACAGACTTACTCACAAAACACTTAGTGCTTAAAAACTACTCCACTGGGCTTCAGTCGAAGGCAAAATCATGGATAGAAAAGCAAGGATGTGGCATCTCTATACTCGTCACAGTCCACAGGGGGCATATTTGCATGCTGTCATCCATCCATCCATTTTCCATACCGCTTATCCTCACAGGGTTCGCGGGCGTGCTGGAGCCTATCCCAGCTATCTTCGGCGAGAGGCGGTGTACACCCTGAACTTGTCGCCAGCCAATCACAGGGCACATAAACAAACAACCATTCACACTCACATTCACACCTATGGCAATTCAAATCTTCAATTAACCTACCATGCATGTTTTTGGGATGTGGGAGGAAACCGGAGTACCCGGTGAAAACCCATGCAGGCACAGGAAGAACATGGAAACTCCGCCAAGGCGAGGCTGGATTTGAACCCGGATCCTCAGAGCTGTGAGGTAGTTGTGCTCAGCATTCGTCCACTGTTCCGCCTGTTCTCATCGCTCCATCTATTTTCTGTAACCTCTTATCCTGCTCATGAGCCCTTTGTGTCACGTTCGTGGTTAGGGCGAAGGCGAGGAATGCAAGGCAAGAACATAGAGGACCCAAGTGCAGGGAAGCAGAGAGGCAAGGCAGGAGTGCGGGAATCTCAAAAAATAATATTTAATCTTCAAAAAGGGCAAACAAGGATATTGGATAAAGCAAAACTAAACAAAGTCCCACAACAGATAACAACCAAACCAAAGTAACCAAAAAAAAACAACTTTAATATCTAAAACTGGAAACAAACTATGACCTGTGAGTAAGATGTGGAACAGATAGGGACAATGACACCTGACAATGATATGGCAAAGACGTGACAACGACAATGAACCGACAAGAACTGAAAGAAACCAGGGAACTAAATACAAACAGATTGAAGAGACAATGAGGAACACCTGGACAAGACACGAGTGGCTGGAGAGAGCTGATTGGTCGACACAAGGTAGACGAGAACAGGTGGCCACAACAACCTAATGAGCACACGCTGGACGAGCGCCGCCGGAGCCGGGACGGGAGACGGCCGCTGGACGAGCGCCGCCGGAGCCGGGACGGGTGGCGGCCTGGCCGCTGGACGAGCCGGAAGGGGAGCCTGGCCGACGGCCGCTGGACGAACCGGAAGGGGAGCCTGGCCGGCGGCCGCTGGACGAGCCGGAAGGGGAGCCTGGCCGGTGGCCGCTGAACAAGCCGGAAGGGGAGCCTGGCCGGCGGCCGCTGGACGAGCCGGAAGGGGAGCCTGGCGCGGCTGCCGAGGAGCAGGAACGGGAGCCTTGCGCTGCTGCCGAGGAGCAGGAACGGGAGCCTGGCGCGGCTGACGAGGAGCAGGAACGGAAGCCTGGCGCGGCTGACGAGGAGCAGGAACGGGAGCCTGGCGCGGCTGCCGAGGAGCAGGAACGGGAGCCTGGCGCGGCTGCCGAGGAGCAGGAACGGGAGCCTGGCGCGGCTGCCGAGGAGCAGGAACGGGAGCCTGGCGCGGCTGCCGAGGAGCAAGAACGGGAGCCTGGCGCGGCTGCCGAGGAGCAGGAACAGGGCCTGCAGTCGCTTCCTCAGCCTGCCGCCATTGAGTTTTGGGAGTAGAGGGTACAGGAGGGGCAGAATGCACAGGGTCTCGGGAAGGTGAACTAGGAAAAATGGCTGGTACTGAACATGGTGGCAAGGAACGCAAGGCAAGAACATGGAGGACTCAAGTGCAGGGAAGCAGAGAGGCAAGGCAGGAGTGTGGGAGTCTCAAAAAATAATATTTAATCTTCAAAAAGGGCAAACAAGGATATTGGATAAAGCAAAACTAAACAAAGTCCCACAACAGATAACAACCAAACCAAAGTAACAAAAAAAAACCACTTTAATATCTAAAACTGGAAACAAACTATGACCTGTGAGTAAGACGTGGAGCAGATAGGGACAATGACACCTGACAATGACATGTGACAACGACAACTGGTGACTATGACATGGCAAAGACATGTGACAACGACAATGAACAAGAACTGAAAGAAACCAGGGAACTAAATACGAACAGACTGACGAGACAACGACACCTATACGAGACACAAGTGGTTGGAGAGAGCTGATTGGTTGACACAAGGTCGACGAGAACAGGTGGACACAACAACCTAATAAGCACACGACAAACATGGAACACAGGAAAACATGGAACAAAACTAAACACAACCCAAACCAAAACACAGACCATGACACTTTGAGGTTACTATGATATAATAATATATAAATAGTTACATAGTTAACACACCATAATTCATTTCCATAGCAAATAACTTGCTGAACAATATGTTTCCTATTGTGGCTGTAGTTTAAACCTTGCATACTGTGACGCATTTCTCATATGATTTTTACAAATACTCATTCAGTATGCTCCTCTGCAGTTCTACACCACTTAAGTTCCACACATTAAATTAATAGTCATGATGCTAAACTTTATTATCTTTGTAAAGGCAGAATTTTTTTATATAGCTCTTGTATTAAATGGATTACACTGCAGAGTTGTTCATATTTTGTCATAACATGGACATTAACTGTATATACAAAATGATAATAATCATAATTTTAAAAAACCAGTATACATCAGTTGATCAAAAAATGCATCAAAAGGTTCGCTCAATGATCAATAACATGCCTACAGAGTTATCTGCCTCTGTCGCAGTCCCAATATAATCTAAGAAACATTTAGGGGCCTAAGTAAATTTGTTAAAGGTTGCCTCAAATGATCGGAATTTGTATTAATTAAGTGACTCATAACCTGACTATGGAGTTTACTGACAACGTTGCTCTGTCGTCAAGGTAAGGCTCGACAACAACTTTGCTTTCTTTCCAGAAACATATAAATAAGTAAGTTAACCATATTCTCTTCAAAGGCTAGGGCACAATGTCTCTTTTTACACCATGCAGACAGTTATTTTCTGTCCTTTCAATACTCAAAACAGAGTTGTCACACATAGACATTTAGCATGTAAGCATCTTGAAATGCAAGGTAATTTAATGTGCAATATGTTGTAGTCCAGGCGGCATGGTGAGCGAATGGTTAGCACATGTGCCTCACAGTTCTGAGGACCGGGGCCATGCCTGTGTGTTGTTCGCATGTTCTCCCCGTGCCTGCATGGGTTTTCTCTGGATACTATGGTTTCCTCCCACATTCCCCAAAACATGCATGGTAGATTAATTGAAGACTTTAAATTACCCGTAGGTGTGAATGTGAGTCCGAATGGTTGTTTGTGCCCTGCGATTGGGTGGCGACGAGTTCAGGGTGTACCCCGTCTCTCGCCCAAGGATAGCTGGGATAGGCTCCAGCACACCCACGACCCTAGTGAGGATAAGCAGTGAAGAAAATGGATGGATATACTTATAATTATCAGCTCTCTTGTTTGTCAACGCCAAAGTGTGTGCTATCAATCCAGAACATTTGAAAAACGGCAAAAAAATAAATAAAAATTCGTACATTTAAAAGGTTACTCCTTGTTCCTCATTTGTGATCATTGTACAGTATGAAAATGGGACTTGGCGCATATATGACATCACTTCCCTCCCAGAATGCCCCAGCTCCATTTGTAAATGTTTTACCTTTGTTTTATAATGTACAGTTTTTCGTTGTGTGCCTTTTAGTTAGGAATAGTTAAGAATAGTTTGTTTTATTACTTATTTGTAAAAAAAAAAAGGCTAAAAGTCGAATGAGTACGAATGGTTGTTTGTTTGTATGTGACCTGCGATTGGCTGGTGACCAGTTCAGAGTGTACCACGCCTCTCTCCCAGAGTCAGCTGGGATAGGCTCCAGCTTGCCCGCCACCCTAGTGAGTATAAGCGGTACGGAAAATGGATGGATGGATGTACAGAACTGCGTCAATGGCTCCTGTGGCAGGCTGTGTTTCCTCAGCGGCCGCAGGATGTACATCCTCTCCTGGGCTTTTTTTCAGGATGGAGTTGATGTTGGTTTCTCACTTCAGGTCCTTTGAGACGGTAATGCCCAGGAACACGAAGGTCTCGACGGTTGACATAGGACATTTGGACAGAATGAGGAGTAGCTGTGGCAAAGGAGGCTTACTGGAGTCTACAATCATCTCTACGGTCTTGAGCGTGTTCAGCTCCAAGTTGTGTTGGCTGCACCACAGCACCAGCCGCTCCACTTCCTGTCGATATGCAGTCATGTCGCTGACATTGATGAGGATGATGATTGTTATGTCATCTGCAAACTTCAGGAGTTTGACAGCTGGGTACGTTGAGGTGCAGTGTAGAGAGAGAAGAGCAGCGGAGAGAGGACACACCCTAGGGGGCCTCATTGCTGATGGTCCGTGCGGATGAGGTGGTTTCCCCTTGCCTCACCTGTCCTGCCTGTCAGGAAGCTTTAAATCCACTAGGAGATGGCAAGCAAGACACTGAGCTGGAGGAGCGGAGTTCAGGGATCATGGTGTTGAATGCAGAGCATAAATCCATGAACAGGCTCCTCAGCAGGTCCCTACACAGTCAAGGTTTTCCAGGATGAAGGGCAGCCCCGTGTTGGTTGCATCATAAACCAACCTATTTACTCCGTAAGCAAACTGCACGGTTTTCAGCACGGGTCCTGGGACGCTGTTTAGGTGGTCCAGCATGAGGCGTTCAAATGGCTTCATGGGCACAGATGTCAGGGGGACAAGCCTGTAATCATTCAGTCCGGAAATTTCTGAACTGGGATAATGGTGGAACGTTTGAAGCAGGATGAGAGTTCATACAGCTCTAAAGATCTATTAAAAATCAGAGTGAGAACTGGAGCGAGCTGGTCTGCGCAGACTTTCCAGCAGGAGGTGGACACGCCTTCCGAGCCTGATATCTTCTTGATCTTTTGTTGCCTGAAGAGCTAGCTCACGTCCTGTTCATTAATGGTCATGGCAGAAGGAGGAGTCAGAGGTGTGATGGAGGTTGTTGGTGGTTGGACTGGGTAGGTGTGGGTTGTGAAAGTGTCCTTTTCAAATCTGCAGTAGGACAAATTCAACTCATCAGCCAGTCCTTTTTGTCCTCTGCTTGTGGGAGAGGTATCCTGTGGTTAGTCATTGATTTTAATGACACAGAGTCATTAGCAGGAAATTGATTTTCCAGCTTTTCTGCATAATTTCTCTTGGCAATATTAATTTCCTTTGTCAGTTGGTTTCTGGCCTGTCTGTACAGGATTCCATCCTCACTCCGATAGGCATCTTCCTTAGCCTGGCAATGTTGACATTTTCTTATAATTTGATCAAAAGTGGTAAAAACACTAAAAATAATAATAATAATAATTCTAATTTAGCGTTTTTTTTTAAACCGCCTTGGTTTTATATGAGGAAATGTTTCCCATGCTGAAACAGCCACGCTTAAAGTCCGAAACGGCATTGATGGTTTAAAATTTTCGCCATTCACAGTAAAGGCAGCCTTTATTCACACAGCAAATGGTGGTGACCTCTTGAAATACACTTCTTCTTTTAACGGTAACGACAAAAGTGTATAACGGTAAAGAAATAAAAGATACAAGTGTTGCCCTTCAAACTCTACGGACACAAGTGCATAAATGACCCTAACTCATTAAACCCATCACACGCTTGTCTAATTACAATCGTAATAATGGTAAAGACATGTAAAAGTTCAGACACTTCAACAAATTCATACATAGTCATTCATATCTCAGAAATAACACCATTTATTTGGCTCTCTGCTATTGTGTGAATGCAAAATGGCTGCCTCATCCAGGCACTTTAGCTCACAGATCTCTCTGGCGTATTGCAACAACATAATGAGGCTCTCTTCAGTGGCATTAATAGTAAAGACCTCTTGAGTGACAAAGTAGGACTGTTTGTAAAAGACACAAAAAAAGTAATCCTGAAGACACTAAGATACATTTGTATTAGTTGTCATGGAAAAGGCATATTAAGCATTAGTAGAAAAAAAGAAAAATGTAATTAGCATCATCAGAAAACATGTTGCAAATCATGAAACTTCATTTTGGACACCTAACAGTAAAGACATCCATCCATTTCCAACACTGCTTATCCTGGTCAGGGTCACGGGGCGCTGGAGCCTATCCCAGCTGACTTCGCGCGAAAGGCAGACAACACCCTGAACTGGTCGCCAGTCAGTCGCAGGGCACATATAGACATGAACAACCATTCGCACTCACATTCACACTGTCCCTGAGTGGGAACTGAACTCACGCTGCCCGCACCAAAAGTCAGGCGAGTGTACACCATCAGTGAGAGTAAAGACATTTTGACATTAAAGGTTGAAAGAATATTACTTTAAAATATTTTTTTTCTCAGAAACAATTATGATCTTTTGATGGATAACAACTGCCAATAAGTCAAAGTACTCCATCCATCCATCCATCCATTTTCTGAGCCGCTTCTCCTCACTCGGGTCGCGGGCGTGCTGGAGCCTATCCCAGCTGTCATCGGGCAGGAGGCGGGGTACACCCTGAACTGGTTGCCAGCCAATCGCAGGGCACATAGAAACTAACAACCATTCGCACTCACAGTCATGCCTACGGGCAATTTAGAGTCTCCAATTAATGCATGTTTTTGGGATGTGGGAGGAAACCGGAGTGCCCGGAGAAAACCCACGCAGGCACGGGGAGAACATGCAAACTCCACACAGGCGGGGACGGGGATTGAACCCCGCACCTCAGAACTGTGAGGCTGACGCTCTAACCAGTCGTCCACCGTGGCGCAAGTCAAAGTACTCATATCAGTCAAATTAGCAGATTCTCAAAAGGAAATTCAATGTACCATGTTTTTACTGTCATTGATTAAATTATATGAAAATGACTCATATATTCTTCGTACCCTGAGAAAAAAAAGATTATTATTGCAATATTAATGCAGTTTATTGAGTAACTTACTGTAGTTGTGAAAGTCTTCTTCATTTGTGTCTTCATGACTGTGTTAGATTGTCCCCGGTGGCCAAATCGTGCACACAAGGAGTCGCAATGAATTAACCTCGATGCACAATGTAAACAATGTAGTCAAGATGTACATTATATTTAATCATGTTATTACTATATATTTTATAAAGTGCAGTATTATAGAGGCACCACTGTACTTTACACACATTTTTAAAAAAATACCGTTTGTTCACAAGTGATAAAGAATACAGTATGGCAGCTCTTTCTGGTAAAACATCACAAATGGTTAGACTCAAATGCACAATACTAACAAAATAAAAACAAAAACAAAAACAAAAAAAAAACAAAAAAAAGAATTACTTAAAGTCTTTTGTCCATAAAAATCTGCTCAGTATAGGCTTTGTCTTAAACAGAGCCTATATTGAGCAGAGCCATATTGACAGTCCAATCTACCCAACAGTAACTGAAATGAAATAGGAAGCACTTCAAAGAAACCAAAATAAAAACAATAATTGTGAATAATAAACATTGCTTAGCAGGAGACATCTGCTCAGTCATCAGCATGACTCGTGAGGATCAGGCAATTATCAGGGCACACAGAGTGATAGTGGACAAAAGTACGGTACTCAGACACTGTCGGAGTAATTTTTTTAAGCCGTTGTTTTTTTTATGGGTTTTCACAGTATACTTACTTATTGTGATGGAATCTTATGTGGGAAAGGAGAGCCACAGTTACCAATGCACTTTTCTTCCCTTCAATGAATTCCGGGAGAACAGTTTAAAAAAAACACACTGAGAGCACACTCACGCAGAAGCTGCTGTCAGCCACAGTTTACGCCCAGACACTCACAATTGGACACTACAGTACGGACAGTATTGTCTGTACATTTTATGCTTACAATTAGTCTTTTTGTGTTCCAATACATTTTCAGTGTGTAAAAAATAATTGTCTTCTACATCTAACACATCAGAGAGAAGAGTGTTGTCAACAATCCTGCCGAATTTGAATGATTAAAACTATTATAAATATATAGAAAATGAGACCAAATCTGTGAAAAATTAAGCTGATTTGTCCACTGAATGCGCTGAAACAACACTTCCCTGAAAAATAAATGCCATTTCGTCCAGCAACTTTCTTATGCCAACACATCCCTAGATGTTTGTGCCGCGTAAATATATCCCCTTAAAGCCTCCGGTTGCCGGACTATATATCCCACTGGGTCATTGCGTGGCGCTAGCCAGCAGCTAGCTTGCGAGCTAACAGACTTCTGTGGCTCCTCTGGATGTGCGGCTGGCTCATCACCTCCTCGCTTGGGGATTTAAATAACGACTCTGAGCACTTCTGTAAAATGTGGCATCCGGGGAAGATGTATTTTTGGGCTGTCGGTCTAGTTAGCTTTTTACACACTATAGTAGTAGAAATGGGCCTTGTAAAAGTAACTCGCAATTGCGCAGGACAGCCACTGATGCAAATAAAATGGACTTGAGTATGTGGGAGAGTAAATAATATTTTAAAAAATGTCCCAAGCAAGGATTCACTGTTTATCATGTGTTTGCTCCAGTTTATGAGTTTGCTTGTGTATTCATTTCCCATTTGGTAGTCCCTTGCCTAATAGCCCTCAGCAATGCTAGCTTCTCTACTAAGACCTCACAAGTGCCTTTTCTCTTCTTCCTTTCTGACTTGGTGTGAAACTGGGCCCATTGTCCCCCAACCAGCTATTTGCTCTGTTTAGTTTGGCTTGACGGGCATGATTACTACTGCATGCTGTGCGTTGCTGGAAGGATTGTTTTTGTTGGCCTTCAGGATAGCTTTACAATCATGCACAATTTTATTTTAAAGAAAATGTATGTCACTGGCACGGTGTACGACTGGTTAGCACATCTGGCTCACAGTTCGGGGGACTGGGGTTCAAATCCCGGCCCCGCCTGTGTGGAGTTTGCATGTTCTTCCTGTGCCTGGGTGGTTTTCTCCGGGCACTCCGGTTTCCTCCCACATCCCAAAAACATGCGTGGTAGGTAGACTGAAGACTCTAAATTGCCCGTAGGTGTGAATGTGAGTGCGAATGGTTGTTTGTTTCTATGTGCCCTGCGTTTGGCTGGCAACCAGTTCAGGGTGTACCCCGCCTCCCGCCCGAAGATAGCTGGGATAGGCTCCAGCAGCCCGCGACCCTAGTGAGGATAAGCAGTAAAGAAAATGGATGGATGGATTTATGCAACTAACGATGGGGAGTGATGGTTTTATTAGGAGTGATGAATAATTCTGAATTGCGTCATATTTTAATCCGCACTAAATGTTCCTGCAAATTGGACTCCCTTAATAATGGGAACCACTCCTAAGAATTATACATGTAATGTCACGTTGCTGCTTTCATGTGGCTGAATTTGCAGGCTAGTTTAGTTTTTGTCACACTTTCTTTTGAAGTGCTTGCATGCCTTCTTAGGGCTAGTGTTAAGTGCATAACGTGTGAATTTTGAAACTCCCCCAGTGCACATTTCCAACTTTTGTAAACATGCTTGCAGATGGCGAATTGAAAATGTGGTTGTTTCAGTTGCAGGTAAAGTGTTTGTGTGTGGTTATGTTCCTGAGCTTCCCACTGTCCATGGCGGAGGTCCCTGGACCATGCAGACACTCCATTACTAGGGACCACCTGCTGAAACTCAAACATCTGGTAGGTGTTCTCATGGGGATCAAAGTGGGGAGGAAATGATATTGGTGTACCAGGGCCCTGGGCTTTTATAGTTTTTTTTGTTTTTTTTAAAATGTGTTCTTTTTAAAATTATTATTATTTTTTAGATATGTCAGATACAAAAAAGGAAAAAGAAACGTCATTAAAGGGCCCACCAATTTAATTACATTTTTTAAAATTATTTTTAAAATAATCTTTGATATACGTTTATTAGGTTTGCAAGATAATTTGGGTTGGAAATCCCCAGGGTGCCCTTTTTCAAGCTATTCTGGTTGGTCCAAAATGCTCAGCAGATAAGACAACTGAATTGCATAAAACTGTGTAAAAAAATTATTTTGATGGCATGGGATGTTTCAATTAAAATTAAAAAATATGCTGTTAAAGTTCACTAATAAGGCTGCTTTAATCAAATTAAAACTGTCTTGAGACTATTTACTGTACATCCACCTTTCAAAAATAAAATATGGTTCATTCCACCTGACTCATTGGTAGGTCATACAAGGTGCTCTGGGTACATTCAGGGCTGCCAGAAGATAAAGGAGAGACAGGAGAATTGAAAGAAATATAAATGTAGACAGCCAAATGCATACTAAGTTTTTTTCAAAGAAAGTGTAGGTCAATATGTGAATCAGATAAATATAATGAAATAAATTATTGTTTCACAGTCAACAGCACAAATAAACCTCCCCACACAGCTCAGGCTACACCCAACACTGGAGCTCCACCAAAAACCTCGTAATTCGAAACACTGGTTTGCTGTTTAAGATATAGCAGCAACTTCACACTCTCTGTTTTAAGGGTCACACAGAGACAATAAGTCAGGTGATAGCTACACTCAGTATGTTACTGTAAAGTGAAATAAAATCTACCAGAGTAATAAATAAATAAAGGAGAAAACCGAAATTTACATTATGTACAAAAACAAATGAGCAGAAGAAGAAAGATAATAATAATAATAATAATAATAATAATAATAATAATGACCGACTGGTTAGAGCGTGAGCCTCACAGTTCTGAGGACCCGGGTTCAATCCCCGGCCCCGCCTGTGTGGAGTTTGCATATTCTCCCCGTGCCTGCGTGGGTTTTCTCCGGGCACTCCGGTTTCCTCCCACATCCCAAACACATGCATTAATTGGAGACTCTAAATTGCCCGTAGGCATGACTGTGAGTGCGGATGGTTGTTTGTTTCTATGTGCCCTGCGATTGGCTGGCAACCAGTTCAGGGTGTAACCCGCCTCCTGCCCGATGACAGCTGGGATGGGCTCCAGCACGCCCGCGACCCTAGTGAGGAGAAGCGGCTCAGAAAATGGATGGATGGATGGATAATAATAATTAAAAAAATAACAATAACAATAATATTAAGCAGAAATGAAAAAAAGGAAAAAGGAATAATAAAAGATAAAATCACTAAAAACAAGAAATAAAATATATACTAAATACTTTCTGTTTTTCCAAGACTGGCTTTTGTTGGCCAAAAAGTAGATAAATAGAACCACCCAAATTGCAACCCCACCCCTAATCTCCGGAATGCATGTCTCAGAGTCAATGCGTGAAACTTGAAAGGTCTGGTTTTAATACACTGCTTTGAGCCCATTAACACATACAAGCTTGCCACAATTGATAAACTTCTTGGGTGACCACTAAATTGACTGTTCTTAACTGTGTATATCACGATGAACCTTCTACCTTTGAATATTGCTTTGTTGTTGTTATTGATTATATTAATTTACAAATCTAATTATGGCATTAAGAGGGAGGGCACTTTTACCATTAACAACATTTTTAAATGGCCTTGCACATTTATTGTACAGTAGTGTTAGCAAATCTTTTAACTAACCTGTAGGAAGACCTGGAGCCGTCACCTTATCATGGTGGAGGGGTTTGTGTGTCCCAATGATCCTAGAAGCTAAATTGTCTGGGGCTTTATGCCCCTGGTGGGGTCACCCATGACAAACAGATCCGAGATGAGGCACCAGACACAGTATGGCTCTAAGAAACCCTTATGATGAGAAAAACATTTGGACCTTGTTTTCCCTGATGTGGCTCACCGGTGCCCCCCTATGGAGACAGGTCTGGAGGTCGGGCTCAATGCCGAGCACCTGGTGGCTGGGCCTGCACCCATGGGGCCAGGTCGGGCACAACCCGAAAAGTTCATCAAGCCGTGATCTTCAACTCGCGCTACAGCTGCCAAGTTTGAAGTGGCTGGGATGAAAATCAGCACCTCCAAATCTGAAAACATGGTCCTCAGTCAGAAAAAGGTGGCGTGGCCTCTTGAGGTCGGAGATGCGATCCTGCCCAAAGTGGATGAGTTCAAGTATCTTGAGGTCTTGTATACGAGTGAGGAAAGAATGGAGCGGAAGGCGGATGTGGATCGACGCAGAGTCTGCAGTGATCCGTACTCTGTATTGCTCTGTTGTGGTAAATAAGGAACTGAGCTGAAAGGCAAAGCTCTCGATTTACTGGTCAATCTACGTTCCTACCCTCACCTATGGTCACGACCTGTGTGTCGTGACTGAAAGAACAAGATCGTGGATACAAGCGGCCCGAAATGAGTTTCCTTTGCGCTCGCTTAGAGATAAGGTGAGATGCTCGGTCATCCAGGAGGGTTTCAGAGTCGAGTCGCTGCATCTGCTTCGGGAGGAGCCACATGATGTGGCTCAGGCATCTGGTTCGGCTGCCACCTGGACACCTCCCTGATGAGGTGGTCCGGTCACATCCCACTGGGAGGAGGCCCCAGGGATGACCCAGGACACGTTGAAGAGGCTACGTCTCTCGGCTGGCCTGGGAACACCTCAGGATTACCCCGAAAGAGGTGGACGGAGTGGTTGGGGAGAGGTAAGTCTGGGCTTCCCTGCTTAAGCTGCTGCCCCGACCCGACCTCGCGTAAGCGGAAGAACATCAGTGGATGGACGTAGGAAGAAAGTTAAAATTGTTGTGTTACTTTGGGGATGAATAATACGCCTGCCTTTTGAAATCCAATACTGTGAGCTCTAACTTCAAACAACACAACTTCCAGACCATACTAGCAGACATTCTAACAGCTTCTTCCCTCTTGCCGTTAACTTCTTAAACAGTTAACTTACAATTCCATTGTAACATGCTGCCAGTTTTGTCTTGAGATTGTTGTTACATCTCTATCGGGTCAATTATACATTACTCGTGCACTCACTGTTCCAGATTATCGCACTACTAGTCACTTTAAACTGCATAAATTTCTTGAAGTCTCTGCGAAATTTGCACAATGGTCACTGTATCAGACTATTGTTCTATTAGTCATTTCAAACTGCTCTAATTGCTAGAGGACTCTGCATCATTTGCACAATTGTCAACAACAAAAAAATTTATCGGCATGACCACATTACTGGTAACCTTTTATTGCTCAGTGACTGTGTTTTTATGTCTCAAAAGTATTCTCTGTCAATTGATTGTCATACTAGAGCGGCTCCAACTACCGGAGACAAATTCCTCGTGTGTTTTTGACATACTTGGCAAATAAAGATGATTCTGATTCTGATTCTATAGAGGCCCAGGTCTTAAAGCCTGCTAAATTTAAATGAACCCCCCACCCCCTAAAAAAAAAAAACATGTATGTACTCAAAAGCATTTGGGCTTTGTCACTGTTTTTATATTAGATGCCATACATTTTACTATTCTTTATTTTTATTTATTGTATGAATGTTGTTGTGTTATGTACTGTATAATTTCTGCTGCCTCTTGGCTTATGAAAAATATATTTTATCTCTCAATAAGCTTTTACCTGGTTAAATAAAGGATACATAATATATAAAATAAGGCCCGCCTTCGAGCTGCTGGACTGTGATGTGACACCTTTACCTGTCAATCAAATGATGCTGAAAATGAGTTCAGTGAAGGCAACTAGGGCCTGCCTGAATATTGATGACGTGTTCCGCTGTGTTTATAGTTTATAAACAGTTACACATACACACATATGGGAAAGTTTTGTGTGTGTGAATAAAGATGACTCTGATTCTGAAAACAAAAACATGGTTCTGTCTCCACAATGTCTCAACAGATGGATAACCAATTGAGAAGCGGGTGCTCGATAACCTACACATTCATAGAACAGAAATCTTTGGTAAGGTACCTTTTGATTTTATGGGATGGCTTCCTAATGGTTTAAGTTAGCCTGGGTAAACTCACTCTATTGAATCAGGGGATTTAAGAATTTCTCTATAAATGTTCGGTACTCCAATTTCACTCAGTTCTGTAACAAGCAGAAAAAAAATTGCCATACTAAAGGCCTGTGTGGATCTAACTCGGGTGTCATGGCGATCTTATTGAGACCACAAACTCGTTGAAATCCAATTAACAGAGCCTCTACTAATTGTAGCCTACTAGCGTGCTTTATTTGACCTTTAACACAAAATTTCTTACAATCAGCAGAAATTTCAACAATCAAGTTTTCTGTCATTATGTCCATTCCGCCGGCACGGTGGGCGACTGGTTAGCACATCTGCCTCACAGTTCTGGGGAGCGGGGTTCAAATCCCGGCCCCGCCTGTGTGGAGTTTGCATGCTCTCCCTGTGCCTGGGTGGGTTTTCTCCGGGCACTCCGGTTTCCTCCCACATCCCAAAAACATGCGTGGTAGGTTGATTGAAGACTCTAAATTCCCCGTAAGTGTGACTGTGAGTGTGAATGATTGTTTGTTTCTATGTGCCCTGCGATGGGCTAGCGACCAATTCAGGGTGTACCCCTCCTCCCGCCCGAAGATAGCTGGGATAGGCTCTAGCAGCCCGCGACACCTAGTGAGGATAAGCGGTGAAGAAAATGGATGGATGGATAGATGGATGGATGGATGTCCATTCCTTATTTTAAAAGGGACATACTGTATTTTGCCAAACCAACTTTTTCTCGTATTTGGGATGTAATATTGTCTCTGTGGTGCTTCAGTAAACATGTGAAATATGAATTAAAATCGTCCAGGCATTCCTGAGTTTCAGAGGTTTTTCTGCCGAGAGGCCTTAAATCAGGTCATTCGAATTTCTCGAGCTTATCTATGTCACTGGCAAAGCTCTCCGCCTTCCCTTTCTGCTCCCGAGCCAGCGCTGTCAACATAACAAACGTGTGTTGTCACAGATGGGTCTTTTTCACAGAGGCAACCTGTTAGAGAAAAGGGGACGGTCTTAGCCAAATATGGACAAAGCGGATACAAAACTCGGTCAAAAAGAAGAAGCTATCAGAGGGCCCTTTTGTGGACACTCGTGTTTTTTTTTTTTATGAAATTGACACTTTTATATTAAGACCATGCTAGAGAGTCACTCTATGGAGGTCTAAATAGCCAAAATACAGGACCTTTAATCTTCAATCTTTATGACTGCACACTGATTCCCCACAGAGCAAGTGTTGCTTCGTGAAAGCTGCCTTACCCTGGATATTGGAGCTCCTCACCACTCACTTCAAATATAACAGGGGTTCGGTCAACTATACCTATGTTCAGTCTTTGAGAACACTCATCCTCAACATCTACTCCCAGAAATGTGTTCCTCAGATCAACGAGGAGGTTGAGGTGAGTGTGTCTTGTGATATAAGAGGCCTTTTTCTGTACTGGAAACCAGAAGTACGCTGCATTATACAACCCCAATTCCAATGAAGTTGGGATGTTGTGTTAAACATAAATAAAAACAGAATACAATGATTTGCAAATCATGTTCAACCTATATTTAAGTGAATACACTACAAAGACAAGATACTTAATGTCAAAGTGATAAATTTTATTGTTTTTAGCAAATAATCATTACCTTAGAATTTTATGGCTGCAACACCTTCCAAAAAGCTGGGACAGGGTCATGTTTACCACTGTGTTACATCACCTTTCCTTTTAACAACATTCAATAAACGTTTGGGAACTGAGGACACTAATTTTTGAAGCTTTGTAGGTGGAATTCTTTCGGGTGGCAAAAAAGACTGAGAAAAGTTGTTTGGAACATCCCACAGGTGAACAGGCTAATTGGGAACAGGTGAGTGCCATGATTGGGTATAAAAGGAACTTCCCTGAATTGCTCAGTCATTCACAAGCAAATATGGGGTGAGCTTCACCTCTTTGTGAACAAGTGCGTGAGAAAATAGTCAAACAGTTTAAGGACAATGTTCCTCAATGTACAATTGCAAGGAATTTTGGGATTTCATCATCTATGGTCCATGATATCATCAAAAGGTTCAGAGAATCTGGAGAAATCCAACATTGAATGCCCGTGACCTTCAATCCCTCAGGCGACACTGCATCAAAAAACGACATCAATGTGTAAAGGATATCACCACATGGGCTCAGCTATACTTCAGAAAACCAATGTCAGTAAATACAGTTTGGCGCTACATCCGTAAGTGCAACTTGAAACTCTACTATGCAACGCAAAAGCCATTTATCAACAACACCTAGAAGCTCATCTAAGATGAACTGATGCAAAGTAGAAAAGTGTTCTGTGGTCCGACAAGTCTACGTTTCAAATTGTTTTGTCCTCCGGGACAAAGAGGAAAATAACCATCCGGACTGTTATGGACGCAAAGTTCAAAAGCCAGCATCTGTGATGGTATGGGGCTGTGTTAGTGCCAATGGCATGGGTAACTTACACATCTGTGAAGGCACCATTAATGCTGAATGATACATACAGGTTTTGGAGAAACGTGCTGCCATCCGTCTTTTTCATGGACGCCCCTGTTTATTTCACCAAGACAATGCCAAACCACATTCTGCACGTGTTACAACAGCGTGGCTTCGTAGTAAAAGAGTGCAGGTAACTAGACTGGCCTGCCTGCAGTCCAGACCTGTCTCCCATTGAAAATGTGTGGCGCATTATGAAGCGGAAAATACGACAACGGAGACCCCGGACTGTTGAACAGCAGAAGCTGTACATCAAGCAAGAATGGGAAATAATTCCACCTACAAAGCTTCAACAATTAGTGTCCTCAGTTCCCAAACGTTTATTGAATGTTGTTAAAAGAAAAGGTGATGTAACACAGTGGTAAACATGACCCTGTCCCAGCTTTTTTGGAACGTGTTGCAGCCATAAACGTCTAAGTTAATGATTATTTGCTAAAATCAATCAAGTTTATCAGTTTGAACATTAAATATCTTGTCTGTGTCGTGTATTCAATTAAATATAGGTCGAAAATGATTTGCAAATCATTGTATTCTGTTTTAATTTATGTTTAACACAATGTCCCAACTTCATTGGAATTGGGGTTGTAGAACATACATCACAAAACGTTTATGTGGAAACTTATAGAACCTATGTTTCCTGATACCCATTACAGGACAAGCCAGAGAGTTTTGAAGTGCTTTACAGAGGGTCTCCTGGAGAAGCGCTGCAGAAAGCTTCAAGGGTGCTGTCTGTTTATCTGGAGCTGGTAACGAAGAGTGATGCACCAATGAACTGGAGTTGCCAGTATGAATACTCAAAGTTCTTGAGCTCAAGCACGGAGCAACCGAAAGTGTCCCCCACACAAGGTTGCACAGGTGGGATCATTAATCTTTTGAGTTCTGTGATGTTACTTGGAGCCTCAGAGGTCACAGATTGTGTGTAATCTTCTACAGACAGTTATGTTACGAGGTCAGTGAAGGCCTCTCAGAGAAGACCACTGAGAGACCTGTACAAGCTTGGCTTCATCATCACCTCCATCTTCGGAGCACTACTGCTCCTATTTATTCTCTTCTGTCTAATCACACAAAAGGTACCCATGCTTCCGTTTTGCTAATACCCAAACCAGCTCTTCCCTAAAATCCCGAACGTGATAGCGTGTGCCTTGACGTCTTTGGTTTGCTCGTTGACAGAGCCTTGCTTGGAAATGCAGCAGTGCAATTACACAGTGCATTCCGTATAAAATACTTAATTGTGGTTATTAGTGGTGGCTCATTTAAGATGCTATGTATTATACTACAACAGAGCTGTGGTCCTCAAATGACTGAGGGTGAAATGTACTTTCATCCTTTGCAAATCTCGTTAATCTGAATTTAGTCATGGTCTGAATGCACTTGCATGCCATGAACTAGATAAGACATGAAATAGAAGCTAAGGAATCTTATATCAAAGACTAAGTGCAGCTCCAGAGGGACGCTAACAACTGTTGTTTATGTCATATTGTACAAAAGACGGCATTTGGTTGAAATAAATAACTTGCTTGTAAGCATATTATAAATGTTCTAAAACACTTCATGATCTCTGTAGGAGATTGCTATGTAGTTGTGTTCCGTTTGTCAAGTTAGATAAGCCTTTGCGCTCGCTGTTCGTTCCCAGTGGAAAAATCAGTCTTCCGCATCTGTCTTATGCGTCTTGCATGATACATATATACATATGTACATACATCTGGGAGCAACAGGAAACAGCCCTTGGATTTGCTTTGATTCTGAAGTCAGTGCAAAGGTCAAGTAATTTCAAAAGGTACTGGTAATGCCTGTGGAATGTAATTGTAGAATCACAGAACAGACAGACATTAAAATTGACAAGATGCGTAATCCAATCAGAGCAAAGGTTATTTATGTTTCATAAGAATGAGAAATCCGGCCGTTTCAACTGCCAGGCGTAAAAGAACAACTAGAATAGCTTGAAAAATGGCATCCTGGGCATTTCCAACCCAAATTATCTTGCAAACCTGACAAAGGGAGATCCATCCATCCATTTTCTTTGCCGCTTATCCGCACTAGGGTCACGGGCGTGCTGGAGCCTATCCCAGCTAACTGTGGGCAGGAGGCGGGGTACACCCTGAACTGGTTGCCAGCCAATCGCAGGGCACTCATAAAAGAACAACCATTCGCACTCACATTCACACCTACGGGCAATTTAGAGTCTTCAATCAACCTAGCATGCATGTTTTTGGGATGTGGGAGGAAGAAAAACCCACGCAGGAACGGGGAACATGCAAACTCCACACAGGCGAGGCCAGGATTTGAACCCCAGTCCTCAGAACTTTGAGGTAGATATGCTAACCAGTTGTCCACCATGCCACCGCAAAAGCACATCGAAGATTATAAACAATATAAATAATATTTTGATGGAAGCGGACTTAACAGATTGCTACTATTATGAAGAATAAAGAACGAAATACACTTTACCTTGACTTCTTGGCTTGGAGCTTCTTGACAACAATTCAGTGCGTTGCCTTGTCGCAAATGATCGTCTCGGAAATGTTAACACTCACTAGCTGTTTTTCATTGATCCAAACGATCAACAGCTTTTCTCGGTGGTCCAGACGTGTCTCTCGGTCCTTTCCAAGTAACTTGACTCCCTTGAGTCAAAGTCATTTTTTTCCACAATTGTGGCCATTGTGGACTTGTTTCTTCCACATTGTACTGTAATCTTGCGAGCAAGATTTGCAATGTGTGCACCATTGATACTTCTTACAAATAGTCTTTTTTTAAGTCTACAGTGAATCACTCCCGCTTGCCAGGCTTGTCCGTTGCTTTTCTTGGACCCACATTGAGCTACCAAAACGTAAAAAATAAAGGTGAAAAACACAGAAAAGGCACACAGTGACGCCATAAGAAAAGTAGTGACTGACCACGACGTTGGAGCGGCTGAGTGAAATCCACCTCCCCACATTGCTGAACCACCGGCACAAAAGGGATGAATGAAACGTTCGCACACTGCGACAAGGTTCCACCATCGTGTAATATTTTTTTTTCGTCTGTCGTTCATAAATGAAATAGTTCCAACAATGAGGGGTTAGTAAATCAGGGAGAAGACTTTTATTTTTGCTTTTCAGGCACTTTATTTAACAGTGTTAAACATTTGTATATTCTAATGCATTCTGTAATCCTATAACCAGCGAGTTATACGTTTTGAGTAACGTGCAATGTAATTTGTTACCATTTCCAGGAAAGCAATCAGATTATTGTTACTTCATTAAACTAATGGTAGTTACTATTGAGTCCTCAACGATTCTTTACAATCCTTTGTAGCTGATGACTTGAAGAAGCAGCACCTCAACAGTCCGAATAGGCAGACTGAGAGGTCATTGTTTATCATTCAATCCACAGTGAAGGTGCAGTAAATATGAAAGTGCAAAGAAATGCACGGTTTAACTGTCACCACACTATGTTTGTTATTTTCCTTCGTAAAAAGTGTATTTGATTGTTGCTCAAGTAATCAGTAAAATAACTAGGTTACTTTTTCAAGGTAACTGTGGCAAGACTGGTTGCTACAGTCTGTCTGTCTGTCTGTCTGTATGTATTGTTGCCTGCCATCCTGTCTATCTATCTATCTATCTATCTATCTATCTATCTATCTATCTATCTATCTATCTATCTATCTATCTATCTATCTATCTATCTATCTATCTATCTATCTATCTATCTATCTATCTATCTATCTATCTATCTGTCTGTCTGTCTGTCTGTCTGTCTGTCTGTTAAGAGTTTTTAGAGAAGTGAAACCAGAGAGACCGGCGGCGTTTCTGGGTGTTGTTTCAAGTTGCACTTACGGATGTAGCGCCAAAACCGTATTTACTGACATTGGTTGTCTGAAGTGTTCCTGAGCCCATGTGGTGATATCCTTTACACAGTGATGTTGGTTTTTGATGCAGTGCCACCTGAGGGATCGAAGGTCACGGGCATTCAATGTTGGTTTTCGGCCTTGCCGCTTACATGCAGTGATTTCTCCAGATTCTCTGAACCTTTTGATGATATTATGGACCGTAGATGATGAAATCCCTAAATTCCTTGCAATTGTACGTTTAGGTGTTTGATGAGCATTCCTCAACTTTTTGCCACCTGTCCCAGCTTTTTTGGAACGAGTTGCAGCCATAAAATTCATGATGATTATTTGCTAAAAACAATAACGTTTTTCAGTTTGAACATTAAATATCTTGTCTTTGTAGTGTATTACATTAAACATAGGTTGAACATGATTTGCAAATCATTGTATTCTGTTTTTATTTATGTTTAACACAATGTCCCAACTTCATTGGAATTGGAGTTATAGCTAATTGACAATGTTTTTTTTAACCTTGCATGACACCTTAGATTTAAGAGGTATATAATACATACTGTACAGTATAGGCTAAAAATCGATCGTGTCAAGCTTCAGACTCATATGATGATTATGGCCAAAACTTCAGCGCACAGGCTTACACACAGTGCTCACTAGGAATGTTGTAAAAACGGGTTTATTTGTTCCTATAACCTTTGGTTGTTTGAATGGCATTTATAGTTGGTATTCAAGTAGTGAGTCCTTCTTACCCCGTTTACAAGCACATGGTCAGAATTCACAGGGCTGAGCTGATGTGCATTCCATAGCATGTTGCAGCTATATGAATGAGTTCTCTAGCCCGATGGCCAGTAACTGTAAGTTATCGGTGAAGCATGTGAGCTCTGATGAGCAGTACCTGAAAAAACATTATGGTAGTCTTTAAATCAAAGCTTTCCTAAAGGCAAGCCCAGGAAAACATGAAAGCACAAACATATGAATCATTTTAGAATATCTAAATAGAGCCACACAAACCGTGTGTTTGTCTCTCTCTGTTTTCCCATCAGTAAGGCTTCTGAACAGTTTGTCTGCATAAAAATAAAACATTTCAAAAGAGGAAATGCTTTGTCAAACAACAGATTTACTTTGGCTGGGATGGTCTTAAAACACACCTGGAACCTGCCAGACGATACTTTGCTTTATCAACTGAGTACAAGACAAAATAACATGAACACCAAAGGCCCTTGGCCTGGCTCCGCCCAAACTTTGGCCTGTTTGCTGAACAGCTACCGTAAGCTTGTTATTGTTGCTTGAAGGCAAACTGTGCTTTAGCGCAGAGTGGGAAAATGTTTACTGTATTGCTCTACTAATCTTCTTCTTTTCCTTTCGGCTTGTCCCCTTAGGGGTCGCCACAGCGCGTCATCCTTTTCCATGAGAGCCTATCTCCTGCATCCTCCTCTCGAACACCAACTGCCAACATGTCTTCCCTCACGACATCCATCAACTTTCTCTTTGGTCTTCCTCTAGCTCTCTTGCCTGGCAGCTCCATCCTCATCATCCTTCTACCAATATACTCACTCTCTCTCCTCTGGACGTGTCCAAACCATTGAAGTCTGCTCTCTCTAACTTTGTCTCCAAAACATCGAACCTTGGCTGTCCCTCTGATGAGCTCATTTCTAATTTTATCCAACCTGGTCACTCCGAGAGCGAACCTCAACATCTTCATTTCCGCCACCTCCAGCTCTGCTTCCTGTTTTCTCTTCAGTGCCACTGTCTCTAATCCATACATCATGGCTGGCCTCACCACTGTTTTATAAACTTTGCCCTTCATCCTAGCAGAGACTCTTCTGTCACATAACACACCTGACACCTTCCTCCACCCGTTCCAACCTGCTTGGACCCGTTTCTTCACTTCCTGACCACACTCACCATTGCTCTGGACGGTTGACCCCAAGTATTTAAAGTCCTCTACCCTTGCCATCTCTTCTCCCTGTAGCCTCATTCTTCCCCCACCACCCCTCTCATTCATGCACATATATTCTGTTTTACTTCGGCTAATCTTCATTCCTCTTCTTTCCAGTGCATGCCTCCATCTTTCTAACTGTTCCTCCAGCTGCTCCCTGCTTTCACTGCAGATCACAATGTCATCTGCAAACATCATGGTCCACGGGGATTCCAGTCTAACCTCATCTGTCAGCCTATCCATCACCACTGCAAAAAGGAAGGGGCTCAGGGCTGATCCCTGATGCAGTCCCACGTCCACCTTAAATTCTTCTGTCACCCCGACAGCACACCTCACCGCTGTTCTGCTGCCCTCGTACATGTCCTGTATTATTCTAACATACTTCTCTGCCACTCCAGACTTCCGCATGCAGTACCACAGTTCCTCTCTGGGTACTCTGTCATAGGCTTTCTCTAGATCTACAAAGACACAATGTAGCTCCTTCTGACCTTCTCTGTACTTTTCCATCAACATCCTCAAGGCAAATAATGCATCTGTGGTACTCTTTCTAGGCATGAAACCATACTGTTGCTCGCAAATACTCACTTCTGTCCTGAGTCTAGCCTCCACTACTCTTTCCCATAACTTCATTGTGTGGCTCATCAACTTTATTCCTCTATAGTTGCCACAGCTCTGCACATCACCTTTGTTCTTAAAAATGGGCACCAGTACACTTTTCCTCCATTCCTCAGGCATCTTCTCACGCACTAGAATTCTATTGAACAAGCTGGTTGAAAACTCCACAGCCACCTCTCCTAGATGCTTCCATACCTCCACAGGAATGTCATCAGGACCAACTGCCTTTCCATTTTTCATTCTCTTTAATGCCTTTCTAACTTCCCCCTTACTAATCATTGCCACTTCCTGGTCCACCACACTTGCCTCTTCTACTCTCCCTTCTCTATCATTTTCCTCATTCATCAACTCCTCGAAGTATTCTTTCCATCTACCTAGCACACTTCTGGCACCAGTCAACATATTTCCATCTCTATCCTTAATCACCCTAACCTGCTGCACATCCTTCCCATCTCTATCCCTCTGTCTGGCCAGCCTGTATAGATCCTTTTCTCCTTCTTTAGTGTCCAACCTGCCATACATGTCATCATATGCCTCTTGTTTTGCCTTTGCCACCTCTACCTTTGCCCTGTGTCGCATCTCAATGTATTCCTTTCGCCTCTCCTCGGTCCTCTCAGTGTCCCACTTCTTCTTAGCTAACCGTTTTCCTTGTATGATTTCCTGTACTGTGAGGTTCCACCACCAAGTCTCCTTCTTTCCTTTCCTGCCAGAAGATACACCAAGTACTCTCCTGCCTGCTTCTCTGATCACCTTGGCTGCAGTGGTCCAGTCTTCTGGAAGCTCTTCCCGTCCACCGAGAGCCTGTATCACCTTTTCCCGAAAAGCTGCACAACACTCGCCCTGTCTCAGCTTCCACCACATGGTTCTCTTCTCTGCCTTTGTCTTCCTAATTTTCCTCCCCACCACCAGAGTCATCTTACACACCACCATCCTATGCTGTCTAGCCACACTCTCCCCTACCACTACCTTACAGTTGGTAACCTCCTTCAGATTACATCGTCTGCACAAGATGTAATCCACCTGTGTGCTTCTACCTCCGCTCTTGTAGGTCACCCTATGTTCGTGCCTCTTCTGGAAAAAAGTGTTCACTACAGCCATTTGCATCCTTGTTGCAAAGTCTACCACCATCTGTCCCTCCAAGTTCCTTTCCTGGATACCGTACTTACCCATCACTTCTTCATCACCCTTATTACCTTCACCAACATGTCCATTACAATCTGCACCAATTACGACTCTCTCTCTGTCTGGGATGCTCAGAACTACATCATCTAGCTCCTTCCAGAATTTCTCTTTCACCTCTAGGTCACATCCTACCTGTGGGGCATAGCCACTAATCACATTACACATAACACCCTCAATTTCAAATTTCAGCCTCATCACTCGATCTGATACTCTTTTCACCTCCAAGACATTCTTAGCCAACTCTTCTTTTAAAATAACCCCGACTCCATTTCTCTTCCCATCTACACCATGGTAAAATAATTTAAACCCTGCCCCTAAACTTCTAGCCTTACTGCCTTTCCACCTGGTCTCCTGGACACACAATATATCAACCTTTCTCCTAATCATCATGTCAACCAACTCCCGAGATTTTCCTGTCATAGTCCCAACATTCAAAGTCCCCACATTCAGTTCTAGGCTCTGTGTTTTCCTCTTCTCTTTCTGCCGAAGAACCCGCTTTCCACCTCTTCTTCTTCTTCTTCTTTGACTTCGACTTCGACCCACAGCAGCTGAATTTCCAACAGCGCCCTGCAGGTTGACGGCGCCGGTGGCGGACGTTGTTAACCCGGGCCACGACCGATCCGGTATGGAATTCTTTGGATGAACGCTCATATTTGTTTGGCAAGGTTTTAAGCCGGATGCCCTTCCTGACGCAACCCTCTGCATTTATCCGGGCTTGGGACCGGCCTACAGTTTGCACTGACTTGTGCCCCCCATAGGGCTGCATTCTGTATTGCTCTACTAATGAATCGAGTAAATATTGTGCCCCTTGCAGCAAAGTCTCACGATGTAACGCTGCAAAACTGTAATGCGAAAAGAGAAATAACTTTAATATTAATATTGCATCACTTTAAAAATAAGGCCGCAAAATATTTGTTCATATGGATAACATAAAAGCAGAATAAAATCACAACACTTACAATAAACATGGAAACAGACACTCAGTTGTTTTGAAGAGGAAAATTCCTCATCTTTCTGGAGAACTCATTCCAGAGCTGAGCTGGGCTCTTCTTGTGTTCTTAACACTACCATGAATTGCTAACAGACCTCAGCCCGATGACCTTTGGTTGCTGGGTTTAATCAGAAACAAAAATACTTTAAAAGTATAGCACAGACAACCGATCATGCTACAATACAGAAGGTGTAATGCAGAATAAGACTATTTTTAGTGCTGCAACATTTTGAATTTCTATCAGGATAGCTTAGCAGAACAACGAAAGATGGTGCGAATTTAAAGTGTATTAAAACCTGGTAAGATGTGAATTTGCCAAGGGAGAAAAAAGTTGTTTAGTGCTATCAGGGGGATGATTGGTGAACTCTGCTGTGAGCTGTACTAAACAACAATCTTGCTAAATACTTTAAGCCTGAAGGATGTAAAAGTGGTCTGAGAGCCGTGAGTGGTTGGGAATGCACCCTGTGATTGAAGCTTCCACAGCGCGATTCCCGTCGGCTTCCATCACTAATGTCCCCTTGAGGAAGGTTCTTAAATTCCCAGGTCATGAGAAAGCTGTCCACTGATCCAGTGTGTGACTCATCTTCTGTACTCGGATGGGACATGCAGAAGTCAGATTTTGTGGAAATCCACCCAAAAGGCATGTGTCACATAAATCTTTAGACAAGGCCAGACAAGGGAGCTTCATTCGACACTGCCAGAGCAACAAACGGGCTTCAAATCTGCCTGGCAACCATGTTTCATCATCTGAAAGCCTTGACAATGCGCCAAACATGAGTGACGCCATCAGAACGTGACTGGCTGAGAGGGAACGTATTGAAATCTGTGGTAAACCGCAGGCTGAATCAGTCCTCTCCCACCTTACGGTATATCATGGATATCATGACAGACCAAGGAGAAAACCTGACTCAAATACGGAGGAAAAAATGGCCAAAATGGCTGCTGGGAACGCTCTCTTTCTCTTTGTCTCTCTCTCATTTGTTCTTTCTGTCTCTTTATCTGTCTCTCGCTCTCTCTCTCAATTTTTCTTTGTCTCTCTTTCATTTGCTCTCTCTCTCTATTTCTCTCTGTCCTTCTCTCTCTCTCTCCCTCCCTCTATCTCTCTTTCTTTCTCTCTCTCTCTCTCACACACACACACACACACATCCTGTACACAATGTTGGGTAATTGAAAATCTTAGTCATTGCTTTGTTGGATCTTAATGGAGTCGAATTTCGTCCAGTAGCCATGGCTTCTGATTTACAGCAGCTATAAAAAGTCTACACACCACTGTTAGAATACAAATGAATAATTTCAAACCTTTTTCCACCATTAACGGGACTTATAATCTGTACAACGATATTGAGAAAAAAAACAAATCCTACATCTTATCTAGAGAGGAACAGTGTGCACACCCTCTTATAACTTGGGACGCAGTTGTGTTCAGAATAAACAAATCATAAATTATATTTTAATTCATGTTAAATTGGCGTCAGCACACACCTGCCACCATTTTAAGTACGTCTGATTAATCACAAACAAAGTTCAGATGTTCTAGTAGGCTATTCATGACATTTTTGTAGTCACATCTTACAGAACAACCCATGGTCCACAGAGAGCCTCCACAGCTTCAGAGGGATCTAACTGTATCATTGAGAAAGGTACAAAAGAATTTCCAAGGCATTAAATACACTATACCATACAACTCAGTGAAGTCATAATCAAGTAGAAAATATGGCACAAGAGTGACATTACCAAGAACTTCTTCAAGCCTTCCCTCCAAAACTGCCAAGACACTGAAAGCAACATTGAAGGAGCTGCAGAAATGTATGGCAATTACCAGCTTTTTATGACGTGACAACATTCTCCCATCTTCTGCATACATCTCTGGTCTATGCGGTGGGGTGGAAAGAAATACGCCCTAGCTCGCAAAAAAAATGAAAAAAATCTCCCAGGCACGTGGGAAAATGTGTTATGGTCTGTCCAAAGTTTAACTTTTTGGCCAAAATTCAAAAAAGCATGTTTGGCGCAAACACAAAGCTGCTGTGTGCTGACTCCCATTCAATGAGTTGGAATGTGATTGGTTAATTCTGAACACAGTTATAGGTTGTGCAACCACATTATTTCAGTAGTTTCCATTTACTTCACCTCTCAAAATGTTTTTATTTTTTTTCAAATGGGTTGTACAGGTAGTAGGTCACAATAATGGTGGGAAAGATTTTGACATGCTTCATCTTAGTCTTGTTTTTTTTTTATATCACAAAAAGATGGCATTTTAACAAGGGTGTATAGATTTTTTATGTCTACTGTATCTGAGTAATGGGAGACCGGCCTCTGCATTGTATTTTAATTGCATAAAAACTAATCATGTCCGTTTCATTGAAAACAGAGGCCCCTCTTCCGTCACAGATTGGGATCTTACATGAGTTCTAGGTAAGAGCACATTGCACAATGCGTGTATGTATGTTTCCTTAGGTCATCCTGATGCATGTTATGTCATTTCATTTCATTTGAAGCAGAGACCAGCAAGGCTGAGAGATGGAGCTACAATAATGTGAGTATTTTTAATATTTTTGTGAAAATGCTTTAGCTACTCATTATTCCAGTCCATAAGGAATGCAGTCAAGGAGGGGAGGGGGAAAATCATCCTGGCCAGTTTTACAATTCTGTGTCAAATTGACCGGGTCATAGCAGTTTCTTGGGTATTTCATGAGGTACATCGGTCTTGGAGAACTTGGCAAACTTGAAGTATTTTTATTTATTTTTGCTTGTTTATGTTAATTGACTACCTAGTTTAATGGGAACAACTGGGTAAACCTACAAGAACAAGAAAATTGAGATCTACTTCTTTGGTACTGATTCATTTGAAGGCCTACAGTTTGATATACACTTCTGATACAATAAATTTGCTCAAATTTAATTAAATTATTCCAAAACCATTCATGATAGATCAATTGGAGACTCTAAATTTTCCGTAGGTGTGAATGTGAGTTGGAATGGTTGTTTGTTTATATAGTATGTGCCACAGTTCTGGGTGTCCAGAGTCAGCTGGGATAGGCTGCAGCACATCGCGCCCCTCGAAAGGATAAACGGTTCAGAGATTGGATGGATACCTTTAATTATATGTTATTATTGATAATTAAAGATATTCATCTATGCGAACATACTGACCATGTTAATAATTTCTTACATTAATTATCATCTTTGATTTAATAACATAAGAAACAGATAAATATCAGTTGGCAATACTTTTTTTCTATAAATCTATGCAAGTTATTTTAAAATTTGTAGGAAATGTCCCATTACTGCGGAGATATTTTTGGAACAGCCCTGTGGGCTAATCATGTGGTCCTTGGGTGAGCTTTGCCAAAGGACTATATTTAGGGCTATTTAGATAGGCAACACACCAACAGCAAATAAATGATTTTGTTATCCTCTTTGTTCCCATTACATATTTTTTTAAAAAGCAAAATAATAATAATAGCAATCCAAAATGTTTTGAAAATTAAAGGTAACAGGAGGTTTAAAGTAATGTTTTGGATCTGCACTTCCATCCATCCATCCATTTTCTGAGCCGCTTCTCCTCATTAGGGTCGCAGGCGTGCTGGAGCCTATCCCAGCTATCATCGGGCAGGAGGCGGGGTACACTCTGAACTGGTTGCCAGCCAATCGCAGGGCACACACAAACAAACAACCATTCGCACTCACAGTCACACCTACGGACAATTTAGAGTTGTCAATTAACCTACCATGCATGTTTTTGGGATGTGGGAGGAAACCGGAGTGCCCGGAGAAAACCCACGGAGGCACGGGGAGAACATGCAAACTCCACACAGGCGGGGCCCGGGATTGAACCCCGGTCCTCAGAACTGTGAGCCAGACACTCTAACCAGTCATATACCGTTCCGCCGGATCTGAACTTCATACTCCTAAATTATAACAGAAAACTGACTTTGGCAGATGTTGTTTCCCAGCATCTGAAATGCTTAAATTGTCACCCAGTAGAGGTCAAGAGGATATTATTCAATGTGATATATGACTGCTGTACATGTTGAATTCTTGAAATTCTTCTTCTTTGTATTTCCAGTGTTCTCCGACTGCAGTGGCAGATCGAGCCATCATGAAGATCTGCATTTGATCCGCAAACAACAAGATTTCAATGCAATAATTGGCCATGCTGACTAATTTAACTGGAAGCTTTGCTTTGACTAGAAGCAAAGACGGACCTTTGTTGAATAAATATTTTGTGTATATTATGTTTATGCACCCTATTACAAATATATTTCAAGTCCACTAAGAGTATTTCTCCACTACACATGTATGTTGACTAACGTATCTCTGTTTATCACCTAATCAACTGTTTATGTTACGTCAAAAAGTTATTTATTAGTTGGATTCTATCCAATTTCATTATAATAAAAGTTCCAAACGGTATATGTGAACTGTTCCTAATGGTCTACAGCTTTATAGCCACTAAATCATTCATACATCAACAACAAATGAAATCACATTTATTGAGCAAGTAATTCCTTCATTATACCCTTTAAATATTTTACAGCCTAATTCTTGTTTGACTCCCCATTTTATGAGGAGTCCAAAATAACTTAAAGATTCATCGCACAGCACCATAATTTTGTCATTGCTTGCATTGCTTATCAATGTTTAAACCCAGGATGTTGAACAAAGAAAAAAAAATTCCTGTTTTATTAGAGACGTGCCTTTACATGAACCCTGGAAAATATTCTGCTATTGGGTAGAAACACTCGTGGGGGTAGAAAGGGTTCTGAGTCTGACCTTGAAAGGAATTGGAGAATTCCCACATTCAAGTATGACAAGATTCTGTGTGAGCGAGCAAAGGACAGGGATGGGAAAACATGCTCCTGACCTGCAGCTTCTGAAGAAACCTGAGATGTGCAATATAATATCATTTACATCATTCATTTCATATCTTGCATCTTATCACTTCTTGCTGTTTCCCAGTAGACAATTTATCCCATGACATTCCTCTGTTATCAACTTTCCCCCAAAAGTGAAATATTTGTGCATTTTTTTTCTAATTCCTTTTTTCCCAATAATAATAACAGTTCTCTGACTCATCAGACCCAAAGTAAATGTTTTAACATCTCTGAGTGATAAAATACATGGTGGTGAAAAATATTTTCCTTAAGTTAAGGTAGAATTTAAAAACTTGCTAGTATTTACCTGTGTAGTCGTCTGGCCTTATGATATACAGTAACATGGTTGCATCGAGGCTGAAGGAGTTCATAAACTGAATTCAATAAAGTCAGCCAAAAAGAATCTAAATTAACATGCACTTCCACTCACTGCTACTGAACACTTCTAAAGCACCTCTGCCATGCTTTTCTGAGACATAATACCAAAAATGATTTCATCACTAGGCGGCACGGTGCACGACTGTTTAGCACACTGCCTCAGACTTCTGAGGACCTGGGGTTCAAATCCGGCCATGACTGTGTGGAGTTCATATGTTTTTTCCAGGTACTCCAGTTACCTCCCACATTCCAAAAACATGCATGGTAGGTTGATTGAAAATTCTAAATTTGGCTGGCGACCAGTTCAGGGTGGATGGATGGATTTTATCACTTAATTAATTTGGTGTATTGGCAGTGTTGTTTTACACATGAATATCACATGCACGTATCGGCCACAAAATTCGCTACAAGTGCACAGTTAAATCGGATCAAACACAAGAGCTGCATCAGAAATTCTGTCTTTACAAAGAGAGAAATATTCACTAAAATGTTAAATGAAACAATATAATGAACATATATTATTCAGTGCAACTACAGGCTTTATACTAAACATACTGTTAAATAAATATCTCTCAATACTGACCATTATTATCTCATTAATAGCATATTTTGTATTGGATCTCATTAGATTGTGGAGGTGTACCTAATGTTGTGGCTCTGAATATACAGCATGTTAGTGAGGTGACCCATCATATAAGAAAAAAACTATCAAATTTCAACATTAAATTCCAAAAATATATTTTCTAACCAACAGCAAATATCCGGTGGCCCCGGGCACCCAGGTGGAGGTTGACACAAACCACAGGAAAAAAAATAATAGATTTTTTCTGACAATGTCATGGCGCAAGGCTTCTGTGACTGTCATAAAAGAGTCATGGTCGAGTACTTAGCCTGCATGTGACACTTGAGATTACACAGCTGTGGTATTTCCTGTTGTCGAACACTGGAACTTTCCAGTCTTTGGAACAAAAATAAAAGACCGCACAAAGAATGTGTAACAGCCTGAATAAAGGGAGATGAAATTGCAACATACTGCCAATTTCTTTTTGTCTTGAGTTTGTTGTCACATTTCTGTGGGGCCAATTATACATACTTGTGCACTCACTGTAGTAGTCTCGCCACGCTTCACTATTTGCATATCTGTTGTTGACCAACAACTCTGGCCACTCATGCCAGAGTAGCATCTGCGCCACTTGCACACTGACTGAGGAGTATCTGCAACATTTGCACAATCAACATTGTCCCAGATTATCGTACTACTCGCTTGAAGTCTCGGCGCCCTTTGCACAATGGTCATTGCACCGGACTATTGCTATATTAGTCATTCAAACTGCTCTAAGTGCTAGAGGACTCTGCATCTTTTTGCACAATTGTCAAAAAATAAATAAAAAATGGCCGCTGAGCGTCACCCAAACTAGCGAACTCAACTCTGACATAAACGTGAAAGTACAGCGGCCAACACAGTCAAAACAAATATATGATTTGAAAACAAGTTTGAACCCACTGGTTTCTTAAAGTTTATGCACATTAATATTCACGTATCATACCTGAATAAAGCGAGATAAAATGCCCACTCAGACAATGATGTTGCTTTTCCGGAAGCTCTACCGAGAATGAGACATCACGCCGAGAATTCCCTCCTCTGTCTTTAGCAGGCATAAACAGTCGATCAGCATTCGCTTTTCTCAAAGATGCTAAACTAGCAGATCACAAACCTGACATATTGTACAGGTACAGACAAGTATTTTTAAACAGTGTTCACCATATTTAAACGTATATACGTTTTTAACCTCTTCTAGAATGCAAATTTTTTAACATTTCCCACAAGTCCTACATTCATCTACATGAGTTTCACCGATTAATGAATTACTGACTTTTGCATTCTTTTATGACCGATCATATATGACTAATCTATCACAAATGCGCCTGGGAGAATCAGTGACAGAAACATTAACCATTGTCACGTTTAACAAGACAAAGGGTAATTAACCACTAACTATTCAATAAATGATTTATTGTGTAAAAGTTTTATCATTTTAAGTCCATTTCAGGGTAATACCAAGAAAGTAAACTTACTCAAATGTGAATAGTTCTTTTCTTTATGTCAATAAACACTACATTTTGGATAAAACTTGTGTGTCATTTTTAGTTTTGTGAAAGGAAATTGAGCTAATAACATTTTGTCATTTACGTGCCAGTCAGCTGATAAATTATGAAATGTCACTGATTAATTGTAACCCTAAAAAATTAAAATAATACAATAATAAAATTATCTCATAGGTATCCACTCGCAGCACTTGGATGACAGAAGTTGCTTATGTTGATGGTGGTGCTGGAGCTGCTCAAGGAGAACTTTGGGAGGCACAAGAAGAATGCATGTGTGAAAGGTGGCTACATGTTCTCACTGGGAGGCAGTGTTAAAATGAGATCTGGGATTTTAAATATGTAGCTTGCAAAGGGGCGGCACGGTGTTCGACTGGTTAGAGTGTCTACCTCACAGTTCTGAGGACCGGGGTTCAATCCCCGGCCCCGCCTGTGTGGAGTTTGCATGTTCTCCCCGTGCCTCCGTGGGTTTTCTCCGGGCACTCCGGTTTCCTCCCACATCCCAAAAACATGCGTGGTAGGTTAATTGACAACTCTAAATTGTCCATAGGTGTGAATGTGAGTGCGAATGGTTGTTTGTTTGTATGTGCCTTGTGATTGGCTGGCAACCAGTTCAGGGTGTACCCCGCCTCCTGCCCGATGATAGCTGGGATAGGCTCCAGCACGCCCGCGACCCTAGTGAGGAGAAGTGACTCAGAGAATGGATGGATGGATGGATGGATGGATGGATGGATGGATGGATGGATGGATGGATGGATGGATAGCTTGCAAAGGTGGGTTGGTGGTGGGTAAGGGGTTGGGTCAGGGGTAGGTAGTATCCCGAAAGAGCTTTTCAATCCCGAAAGCCAATTGTCGGCCGGGGGGATAACCTGTATTTGAGTTCATTTCAAATGTATTGCGCAATTTGTACCTAAATGCTATTAAAAACAATTTTTATTCTGTACGGCACATAAAACGTAAAGACAACTGAACTGTAGTAAAAATGTAAAGTACATGAAACATAAAAGTGCTGTACAGGATTTCAAAAAAAGATTAAACAGGATATAAACTCTTTAAAAACTAGTTCTACATAATTCACAAATGCAGTTCTTTGGCTTGTACACATCAGGGAATCGCCTTTGGGTACCATTACGCATCCAACATTAATGATAGGTGTCACTGACACGACAGGCTTTAAAGAGAAAAGAGGATCTGTATCCCTTTTATGTCGCAACAGTTTTACTGTACCACAGTGGAGTTTTTAAGATGCCGCTGCGGTTCTTTGTATTCTGATGGACTTTTATTGAAAATTTCAGTTGGACAGAAAAACATTAAAGGGGAGTGACAGGGAAAAAAAAGTGAGAGATAGTGAAAAGATAAACAATATAGGAAGAAGACAAAAGACAGGACATTAGCTGTAACAAAACATGAGGAAAGTAAATCATAATATGTCTAGTACTATGGCACATTAGATTTAAGTGTCGTATGGGTCAGTAGTGCTACACCCTGTGAAGGAAGGCCAGGACAATATAGGACAGGACAATATAGGACAGGACAAGGACAGGAGGGGAAGCATGCAGGAGAGTGAAAACAACGAATTACAAATGACAATCGCCTTTATTCTTTGTAGCTCTCGAAAAGCGACAACGTCAAGGGCAATCCGGAGATAACTCTTATTGCAGTCCAGCTTTATATCATTAATTTGGCTCTACACCATGCTGCCACAATCAATAAAAAGTTTGGAGATTTTATTGGTTGATTATTTCTCTTCTTGCCAATGCATTTTATACAATAGTTAATTGTTGTAATTTTATACAATTGTTAATTTCCCTTTTTTAATGATGTTCTGTTTGTAAAGAACATCCACTTGTGGGATTCACAGCGTAACTCAGTATAGTAGTAAAATGTGCCAAATCTCCACTTCCCATGCCACACAGTTTATTTTGATGTTGCTACTGGCTCTTGTTTGTTGTTTTTGGTGGATTGAGTGAACTAAGAGTTAAATTAAGGTCACACTCCTGCCATCACAAGTTGCTTGGCAAAAGCAATGATTTGGCCCAATTTACATGGGTGCAACCCATGTACTGTATACTGGAAAATAAGCAGGCTTATGTAAAATTAAGTAAGAAGCATTGAAATAAAGAAACATTATTACAACGGAAAAATAACAATAATCTAGCAACCGCATATTTCCACAAATCTAATTTGTATTTGGGAGATCAGGGAAGCCTCTGGTTGGCTGGAGCTATAATGCAGAATTTCTGGCCGGAGAACACAAGAAGAAATATCAAACATTTGGCAAAAAAAACATAAATTATTATGACAATAACATGATTATGTTGCCTTACAAAACAAATCACAAGTTTTGATGTACGATTCCTGAAGGAGAGGGGCTAGGAAAACAACAACAAACTTATCCCTGCTTGTGATTACAAGCTTGTAAAGTATTTTAAAACAACAGGAAGCCTTTTTTTATGGTCCTGTATTGTCCTGCACTTTTCACTCCCGCTTCTCCCAGTATGACCAAAGGCTCCCCCTTTACTTACATTCAAGAGTACAGCTATCAAATATGGTAATTTCTAATGGCATGCAATTACAAAAATGCATAGAACTGCAGGCCTCCCTTGCCTCAGTTAAGGTCAGTGTTCATGACACAACAATAAGGAAGATACTGGGCAAAAATGTTTTGCGAAAAAAAAAACATCTGAATAATTCCCAAGACTTTTGGGCGACTATTATATAGACTGACGAGATGAATGTTGAGCTTTTTGGAAGGTGTGTGTCTTGTTATATTTTGCGTAAATGTAGCACAGCATTTCAGAAAAAGAACATCATACTAACAGTCAAACATGATGGTGGTAATGTGATGGTCTTGGGCTGCTTGCTCCTTCAGGAGCTGGACAACCTGCTGTTATTGATGAAATAATGAATTACGCTCTTTAACCAAAAATCCTGAAGGAGAATTTTCAGCCATCAGGCTGTGACCTCAAGTTGAGGTGTCCTTGGATTCTGCAGCAGGATACTGATCTAAAACACACCAGCACCACCATGGCTTAAAAAAAAAAAAAAAAAGGTTTTGGAGTGGCCTAGTCAAAGTCCAGACTTGAATCCGACTGAAATGCAGAGCCATTACCTTAAAAAGGCCGTTCATGATTGAAAACCCTCCATTTTTATTGAATTAAAAAATTCATCAAGAAAGAGCGGGGCAAAATATCTCCACAGAGACAGAAAAGAATCATTGCCAGTTATAGAAAACACTTGATTTCAGTTGTTGCTGTTGAGGATGGCCATTAATTTTTTCAGACAGCACCAGGTAACTTTGAATAGATTTTTGTTTCCTTAATAAATGAAATTACTATTTAAAAACAGCATTTTAAGCTCACTTGGGTTATATTTGTTTGCTGATCTTAAAGTGGGGAAACGATGCAAAAATATAAGAATTTGAGAAGGGGGCCAGTACTTATCCACAGCACTGTATTTGTAATGTTATTACAACACTAAATTTATCAGTTTGAAGTTTTAGTTTTTAAATGTAAATAAAAAAACAGGTGATAAACAAACCTGCCGTGCAGAAATATTAACTCGGCATCGCTTCTGTATCCTCTCAGCTGCCAGAGGTCCCTTTGCTCTGCCTCTGTTTGATAGTCTAGCCCAGTTATGAGCAAATGAGGGATGGTCATTTTTTTGTTATCCAGGGGTGGATACCCCAAAATAGTCAGCAAAGTTCCTTAAACCCAAGCTAACAGGTCAGAGTGAGGCTGTGAGAGTGTGCTGGCTTTTCTCATATATTAATAATTTAATTTAAATATCTTGACTGTCAGTTGAAATGAGTACATTCTTACAAGAATAATTGTACTGTTTTATACCGTTTTATATTTTATAAATGGACCAGGTAAATTAAAAAAAGATTTGCAAATTAAAAAGAGATTAACTTCCTGCAACTTGCGCCACCACAAACGTTTGTTGAAAATAACCAGAGAAGTAGGCCAAGATGATTGAATACCGATGAAAACCATCTGCTGTTTGAATGAGGCAAACTTCGAATGACATAATCATAGGGAGCCTCATGCATAAGTCCACTTTTACGCGCGCGCACACACACACACACACACACACACACACACACAGGCTAAAATGAGTATTTAGCACGTCACCATTTTTCTCACTTAATTTATTTCCAAAGGTGCTATTGACATGAAATTTTGACCAGATGTTGGGAACAACCCAAGTAATCTCCTGCCCCTTATCTTTTACAGTAATGTAAACATGTACAAGAAGCAGCCTTTTTTGATGACTCAAATGCTGTTCCTGATAAATAAAACTAAGCTTTGGTCTGGTTATTATTTTCCCAAATAATAAAAGCATGATTCAAGGCATCCAAAAATCATACTTGTATTGCCGACAATTTATTATATTGCAGAGAAAACGATGAAGTTACAATAGAATACAGGGAAAAATAAAAAATTATCAATTAGTGTATGATTTTCAGCTGCAGAGACGCTATTCAGACAGAGAAAATTGGGGATCTGCTGTAAAATGCTGGCTATTACCAAAATGAAAAGTACTTCCATTGTCAGATGATGGGTTTATTTTATTCATATAGGGAAGTATGCACAACCTATATATTACCCAGGAAGAGTCTACTGTCTTGATTACAGTACTTTGCTTTGGTAGTCAAAACCTGAGTAAGGTCCTGCTCTGTCATTGTAGCATGAGGGACTGCGAGGAGGGAATTTCAGTATCGAAGAAACATGGCTCAAGACCTACTTTGTCACGCAAGCAGCATGAGATGCATCTGATCTGACACACCTTCACTCTCCCAACTTGCCTCAATGACTCCTGCAAGCAGCTGTGACTTTCCAGGAAATAAGGTCTGATGTAAGCATGTGCTTTATATATGATGCACAAAAATCACTTGTGGCGGCACGGTGGACGACTGGTTAGCACATCTGCCTCACAGTTCTGAGGACCGGGGTTCAAATCTCGGCCCCGCCTGTGTGGAGTTCGCATGTTCTCCCCGTGCCTGCATGGGTTTTCTCCGGGCACTCCGGTTTCCTCCCACATCCCAAAAACATGCATGGTAGGTTGATTGAGGAATTTAAATTGCCCTTAAGTGTGAATGTATGCGCGAATGGTTGTTTGTCTATATGTGCCCTGCAATTGGCTGGCGACCATTTCAGAGCTGCGATAGGCTCCAGCACGCCCGCGACCCTGGTGTTCTGTAAATTGACTGTCTGTTGTACTAGAGCGGCTCCAACTACCGGAGACAAATTCCTTGTGTGTTTTGGACATACTTGGCAAATAAAGATGATTCTGATTCTGATTCTGATAAGCAGAATGGAAGACGAATGAATGAATGAAAAATCAGTTTTCAGTCTTTTAATACAAATTCGGAGGAGACTGACCAGGATGTTGATATGGAAGTGTAACTTTGACTTTCATTACCATGACAACCACTGGGGGGAGCGAACGGTGTTGCAACGTGACAAACAGCTACTTGTGAAAGAAGACAAGTCCAGAAGACAAAATCATTTTCACTTGTGGATGCAGTACCTCATGCTCTACACTTAACACACTTGTCAATTAGTGTGTGGATCTGTGTATGTGACGTGAATGAAAAATCACTTAATAAGTATCCCGGCACGATATTGAGTAAACCACAACTGGGTCCAAATTAGCAGCTCAAAACCACATAATTATGACAATTTGGATTCCATGGAGATGAAGCACCCTCGAGCAAATAAGACAACATCCAGTGATAGTAGCTGTAAGGGGGAGGAACACTTTCAAATGCAGTTTAAGTAATTCACCCACAAGTCATGACTCATACCACATGTTATCTCCAAGCAACTGGAATGCATAGAGATTGTGGTGGTTGATTCGTACTATTTTTGGGCTCGGTGTCTGTGCATTTCAAACAGCGGAACCAAAACACCGTGCTGTTGTTTCACGCCGAAACTAAATAGGCACCGGACTGTTAAACGCAACGCACGGCAGCTGCAAAAAGGCTTTTCCTTTTTTCCTTACTAGCATGTAATATCATTTCTACAGTTTTCCCCATTTGATTTTGATTCATTTTCTGATAAGATGTTTGCAAAACCGTTTCGTGTTAAATCCAACATCGTAATGAAGGGATCCGACAGGTGAGTGACGGCCTGTGCTTGTTGCAAAATGTCAGTAGCTAACCTGTCATTTAGTCTTCAAAATGATAAAAACAAAAAAAGAAATGTATTTCAATAGCTGCTGGTAAACAAGAATAAAGTTTTGTTTCCACTTAAATTTTACAGCTTAGTTTGACCTTTTCCCAGTGAGTCCCACGTAAATAATGCACAAACTGCTCTAGTTGGCTATTAATTTCTTCATCTGTTGAGAAGAAATAAAAGAGAGAATTTTTGGTTTACTTTAAACAAAATACTTATTTTTGAATACTGTTAGAAATTACTGGCTGTACGCTTACACAACACTGCATACACTTTTGTTTGTATGATGTTGATATGTTGTGCGTTTGCTGTGCCGGTGCGACTCAGTGTACTGCAATTATATGTTTATAAGGATATCTGGATGTGTATCTGTAATGGGATGTATCAAGCAAAAGTGTATGCAGTGTTGTGTAAGCCAGTAATTTCTAACAATACTGTACCCATTTCTACTATGAAATGAATTTAAAAATACTGTGTTGGATTGTGTTATCTTCAGGAGAAAGCTCAAGGCTGACGTATCAGCAGCCTTCCCTACCCTGTTTTCTGATGAACTAACAGAGCTGGTCCCGAACAAAGAGGAATTCAATGTTGTGAAGATATTTGCGCACAAGGGAGACGCTGTGACATTATATGTAGGTCATAAAAACCCGCTCTTCTTTGAAGTGGATAAACAGCTTTATCCTACAGGTGATTAAAAGCCTACTCTGCCGTATGAAAATCATGGAATACTCAAAGTGTAGTAGGTCAATTAAAATGTAAATTTTCATATTGTAATAGTCTATATGCTCTGGCGCTACCCTGCTGTCCTGCCTGCGTTCAGGACATGGCCTCTTGTTCTTCACAAGATGATCGGAGGAGCTGGTAATCTTCTTTTTCAACAACTGCACAGATGTTTCTATTTTGATTCAGATGATCAAGAAGCTGAGTAACTTCCTGTCTACAGATCTCATGCTTCCAGGTGTGGTAGTGCCTTCCAGTGGACTCCCAGACTTAAAACAGGGTGACCCCTGTGCTGTTACACTTGTTAATAATAGGTAAGTTGTTTTTTTTAAGTAAAAGGTTTTTCATACACTTATGCACGTTTGACAGAACTCTATATATTGATTCCAGAGCTCCTGTTGCAATTGGCACAGCTGCAGTTTGCAGTGCAGAAATGCTCAATTTGGGCATGAAAGGGAGAGGGGTGTGTGTTTTGCACACATACATGGATCATCTCTGGTGAGTGGCTTCCTTCCACAAATCACATCTTCATTGATAGCTGTTTTGCTCTAGGGATAGTTTGTCCACAGAGGGTGGCGATAATTGGGATCCAATGTTTTTGTCAGTATGTTACCAATTGCACTTTTCAACCAGGAGACCGGTGCTGCTTGCTGTGATTAGTGATAGCTTTGCTGATACTGTTGTCTATTTAGTTAACATGGTATATCAACAATTTCATAGCAAGCACAGTTTTGTTGTAATGCAGTCATATTAGGAATATTCAGACGGTGTTATCATTGATTAAGTATCGCAAGATTTTATACCGATCCCAAATTCTAGTTGATAGAGTCTTTTAATTCAAATTCGAAGGAGACTGACCAGGATGTTGATATGGAAGTGTAACTTTAACTTTCATTACCATGACAACCACAGGGCGGCGCTAACGGTGTTGCAACGTGACAAACAGCTACTTGTGAAAGAGGAGCCCAGACCACAAAATCATTTTCACTTGTGGATGCAGTACCTCATGCTCTACACTTCACACAGTTGTCAATTAGTGTGTGGATCTGTGTATGTGACGTGAATGAAAAATCACTTAATAAGTATCCCGACATGATATTGAGTAAACCACAACTGGGTCCAAATTAGCAGCTCAAAACCACATAATTATGACAATTTGGAGTCCATGGAGATCCGTTTCAAGCTTGAGATCACAAACTGATTTTCTGTTAAAGACCAGAAATCATGGTTCCATTAATCACAGCAAGTTGTCCAGGTCCTGAAGGAGCTAAGAAGCCCAAGACACTACCACCACCATGTTTGACTGTTGGTGTGATGTTCTTTTCCTGAAATGCTGTGCTACATTTACACCGGATGTAACAAGACACACACCTTCCAAAAAGCTCAACTTTCATCTCGTCAGTCCATATAATATTCTCCTAAAAGTCATTGAAATATTTTTTATTTTTTTCAAAAGTAAGATGTGTCTTTGTTCTTTTTGCCATTTTTGCCCAGTCTCTTCCTTATTGTTGTGTCATGAACACTGACCTTAACTGAGGCAAGGGAGCCCTGCAGTTCTTTACAATTTGTCCTGAGTTACTCTGTGGCCTCCTGGACGAGTCATTGCTGTTCTCTTTGGGTAATCTTTGTCGGCCGGCTACTCTTGGGAAGTTTCAGCACTGTTCCATGTTATCTACACGTAAGAGTAATGGCTCTCCCTATGGTTAGGTGGAATCCTAAAGCTTTAGAAATGGCTTATGTAACCCTTTCCAGACTGATAGATGTCAATTACCGTAATTTCTCATGTATAATGCGAACCCATGTATAATACGCATCCCCAATGCTGACCTCAAAATTCTGGAAAACCCTTCTACCTATGTATAATGCATTTTTACAATGCATGATTTTGCTTCTACCCATATGATCAAAACATGAAGTATCGGTATTTTGTTTTTATTGGTATTTTATTCTGACGTTTAGAACTTTATTTAAACACTTTTTTTAATTTACTTGCTCTTATTTTGAAATTAACAGCCCTACTTTTATTTACTAAATTAGAAAACACACAGTTTTGCTCATATGTTTGATTACCCAGGCAGAATTTGTAAGATGGGTACAATTCTTAAAAGAAAACATGAAGGACCAGGGGAAACACATTTACTTTGATTTTAATGGGATTCAAATTAAACGGTCAAGCATTTCAGAAAAGCATTATCATTAAACAATACATAAGCATGAAGAAATTAATGATGGTTGTTGTTCAATCAGTCATATTTTAAAAAAACAATATTTCACAAATTCTGCCAGCGTATGTAAACATACGAGCAGAACTGTACATGTATGCGGGCATACGTACCCCTATCATATTGGAATGAAAGTGTAGGCTACACTTTTTTTAAAACCACGAGGTGGCGGTGGCATTTTGGAATTAAAGTGTACAGCTTTTTCATAACCACTAGATGGCGGCATACATTTATAAAATGTGAAAGTTTTTTTCCCATTTGCCCCTATACCTATGTGTAATGCGCACTATTGACTTTTGACAATTTTGGGGGGGGGGGGATGCGCATTATACACGAGATTTTGGTACTTTATTTATCAACTGTTCTGGAATTTCTTCGGATCGTTTAATTTTGTGTGCAGCTTTTTTAGATCTTTTCTCCGACTTGATTTTGTCGGGACAGATTCTGTTTAAGTGATCTCTTGATTGAAGAGGCTTGGAGGTAATCAGGCTTGGGTGTGATCAGTGAAAATTAACCAAAAATTATGATTAGCCACAAATAATTCATGATCTAACAAGGGGGGTCATTACTTTGAATAGTTTTTATTTTCTTATTTTTTTAAATAAATAAAATCACCATTTAAAAACAGCATTTTAAGTTCACTTGAGTTATATTTGTTTGATGTTTACATATGTTTAATCATCTTAAACATTAAAGTGGGGAAACGATGCAAAAATATAGGAATTTGAGAAGGGGGCCAATACTATTTCACGGCACTGTACCCAGGAAGTTATCACCAATAAGCGTTTTTTTGTGAAAAGTGTGTTTTTCAAAATCAGAAAATCGATGAATCCGCAGATGCCGAACCGTGAATATGGGGGGGCCCACTGTCTTTGTTTACAAGCAATAAAAAAAAAAAGTCTATTTACTTTAATATGTCCTCTTTATCTTTTTTATTTAGGGCTTTTGGAGAAAAGTCCAGTCCTCCCACTTTTCCAGATGCAGAGGGTGAAGTACCAGATGTGAATGGTAAAGAATGCGTGGCTGATGAGCAAGAAGAAGGTGAAAAGGAGGAGGAGGAAGGTGAGCAGAGTTCAGTGCAGGAGCAGCAAGCAAGCGAGCTGGTCAGAGACCAAGCCCATCCAGCTCTGGCTGAGCAGGAAGAAGGGGAACTTGAAGAGGCCAAGGAGGAAGGGGAGCAGGACCAGGACGATGAGAAGTCGCCACAAGGTACAAAATTGAGGCCATCTTCACACAAACATGAGTGCACGCTTTCATTCAGTAGCATATACAGTATATTAGAGCTGCAAAGATTAATCAATTAGCAAGTTAATCCATAATGATTTTTGCTAATCGATTAATCATTGAGAGACCTTCTTTAACTTAAAATTGTCCAAATCCACAGAATTTCTGCCTCTCAACAGTAAATATTAATAATTATATTTATTAACAGTGTTGTACCTGAACTAGTTCATTGAACGATAGTTCAGGAACTAGGTCATATTTTTTGCGAACTTTGTTCATTTCTGCCTGATGAATGT